>NC_141718.1:4754276-4901776 GCF_971803275.1 Cyanistes caeruleus | reverse complement strand
ATAATTCCCTTCCCTTCCCTTCCCTTCCCTTCCCTTCCCTTCCCTTCCCTTCCCTTCCCTTCCCTTCCCTTCCCTTCCCTTCCCTTCCCTTCCCTTCCCTTCCCTTCCCTTCCCTTCCCTTCCCTTCCCTTCCCTTCCCTTCCCTTCCCTTCCCTTCCCTTCCCTTCCCTTCCCTTCCCTTCCCTTCCCTTCCCTTCCCTTCCCTTCCCTTCCCTTCCCTTCCCTTCCCTTCCCTTCCCTTCCCTTCCCTTCCCTTCCCTTCCCTTCCCTTCCCTTCCCTTCCCTTCCCTTCCCTTCCCTTCCCTTCCCTTCCCTTCCCTTCCCTTCCCTTCCCTTCCCTTCCCTTCCCTTCCCTTCCCTTCCCTTCCCTTCCCTTCCCTTCCCTTCCCTTCCCTTCCCTTCCCTTCCCTTCCCTTCCCTTCCCTTCCCTTCCCTTCCCTTCCCTTCCCTTCCCTTCCCTTCCCTTCCCTTCCCTTCCCTTCCCTTCCCTTCCCTTCCCTTCCCTTCCCTTCCCTTCCCTTCCCTTCCCTTCCCTTCCCTTCCCTTCCCTTCCCTTCCCGGGTACCAGCCATGCCTTTGTGAACCGGTGAAAGGAAATCACAGACATTTAACAGGGTAGAATTAGGGGGGAAATCTCTGTTTTCGAACAAAACAACTTCAGGAAACGCTGTCTGGGGACTGTTTGAATCCCCAGTGGGCTGTCCTGGAGAATCCCCCTTCCTGCAGCGATGGGACACCAGGCAGAGCACGGTGACAAAGGGACACAATGTTCTTCCCTGCTTTCTCCGGAGCTGATTTAATGCCTGAGAACCGGAGATGAAAAATTTGCCTGGAAGCAGAAAAGCAACCCCCCAAATCTACAAAATATGCGACTTCTGCTACAAACTTGCAAATGGGCCCATATGTGATCAGTAAACGCTCTCAGATCCGTGGATTTGCCTGAATTCATTTGGGCTGGAGCCCCGCCAGGCGCCGAGCTGCGCAGCCACCGCTCCTCCCCGGGGACATCGGTGCCACAAAGCCCCGGCGGCAGGCAGGGAGCAGAGCCCCCCACCTTCCTCCTGGAGAGCCCCCCACCTTCCTCATGGAGAGCCCCCCACCTTCCTCATGGACATTCCCCGTCTTCCTTGTGGAGAGCATCCCCATTGCTGGGGCCTGCAGCCCCCAGCCCCGTCAGAGCAGAAGGGAATGGGCTGTGGAGGCTTCCTTGGGAGCTGCTGGGAGCTCACCACCCATCGCCCTGGCCACGGCTCCCCTGAGCAGCTCTCCCTTTGTTCGATGGATTCGAAAACCCCACCCTGGGGTTCGGAAGGTGTCTGAACAGGTCTGCTGTAAAATCCGCGGCCAGAGCTGGTCTTTCTGCCTGTGCCTGGTGAACTGCACAGCCCATCCCAGCCCTGTGTGCTCAGAGAGGTGTGGGAACCGTAGGGAAGCGCGAAAAGGGTGTCTCATACCTGTCTAAACAAAACTGGCAGAGCAGAGGATGGCGCAGGGAGGACGAGGGGATGGGGAGAGTCCCCAGGGACAGCAGACACCTGCTGCTCCTGCTGCTGTGCCCTTTGTGTCCTCACCCGAGTGTCAAACGCTGGAGAATCCCTCCTGCCCAGCTGTGGGACCTGCCCCCTTCATCACAACCCCCTGTCAGGTTAACTTCTTCCCCACCATCCTGCCCCTGTGGATGCTGGGTGCAGGCGGCTGCTGTTGTTAACTGTTTATTACCTGGGGAGCGATTTTCGGCGTGTTCCAGGGGATTATTTCCCAACACTGCAATTTGGGACTCGCTGGGCGGCTGCAAGGTTTGTTTCTCACAGAGGTGACCTCCCCACAGCTCGCTGCATGTCAGGGTTTGAGGAATACACTTGAGTTGATGGGTAGGTTGTGTGCATCCCCTGACCTCAATCGTTTTCACACTGTGAGAACTGCTGGGAAGTGGTTTGACACAAAGTGTTTATAATCTCCATCAGAAGGAAGGGAAATGATAATGGGCCCATCTTAGCAAAAAGGAGACAGCCACCAGGCTCCCTTCTAACAGTGGCCTTAAGCTCTGCTCTGATTTGAGCATTATAATTAGTAAAGAAACAAGCTGTAATTAAATTAGGGAACGGAAAGGCAGGAGTGCAGCCACCACGGAGGGTGGGCAGGGGAGCTCCTGCCTGACAAGAGGAGCCATCAGGGGCAGCACAACCAGGACCATGACAGAGACTTCGTTATCACCTCATCCTCCCACATCATGCAGGAATTGATCACTGGAAACCAGTCAGAACTCTCCACAGAATGATGAATTCTGGGCTTTTGCTGTGACATCAGGCCCCTTCTCTTGAACATGTGATTTTTATAGTCCCCACCAGCACGTGGGAACTGGGGCTGGCAATGGGGGAGTCCCAAGGACCCCTCCAGCTCCTGGGTCCCCATCAGAGTCACTGCACATGCAGCTGGTCTCTGAGTGCCCTTGTTTTGGGCCAAGAATGGGCACTTTTGGGAAGAAAGCCCTGCACCCAGAGATGCAGGATCCTGTAAAGTGTTCAGGTCCCCTCAGCAGCACCATCTCACAGTCCCCCAGGCTGGTGGCTGTGTGTGCACACCCAGCCCTTCTCCTGCAGGTGTTCCAGGCTGCTCCCGAATCCCAGCACACCAGAACAGCCTGTCCCTCGCTGAGTGGGAGAGACAGACCTGCAGAGGGGCTGCCCTGAGCTTCCCTGGGGGCACAGTGGCAGGGCTGGGTGCCAGTGCCAAGGTGCTGCCGGCTCCAGCTCCTCAGAGATGCAGCCAAGACGCTCCGGCCGTGCAGATTTATTTCCTGGCTTTTAGCCAGTCTAGGAATGGAAATACTCTAGAGGGTGAAAGGCTCATAGTCAAGAGCTCTTCACCTCTTCCCTGAAAGGACCTCTCATCCTCATTCACTCAGGGGTTTATTACCACTCCACTGCCTGAGAATAACTGTTTGCAAAGACAGAGCTTGGAAAAAATAAGCCGCCCAGGTGCCGGAGTGCTCAGACCTGTCAGTGCTGAATTCAAAGCAGAGTCAGTTTGGGTCTCTCCTTCCCTCTTCCATTTGGATCTGGAGGAGCAGGCGGTGCCTGTGGTGATTGGCCATCAAAGAGGCTTTACCTTTAACATAGGTGCAAAAGTGATGACATCTTCCCCAAGAGAAACCCAAAAGTGGATCCTGCTATTGAAGCAGCCCTGTGAGAACTGCTAACAACACATCCAGTCCTTCTTAATCAGCCACAGGGAGGCTGAGGAGGAGGAGGAGGAAGACAACAGAATATTCCCATCTCCTCCCACAGGTTTTCATCACAGGCTGATGGCACTGGACCATTCTGTTGCGTTTATTCACATTTATCCTGGAGTTTTCCCCCAAGTCCTGAAAGGCAGGGACAGGTCGGCAAGAACCCATCCTGTGCCAGGCCTGGTGAGGATGCTGGCGGTGGGGACACGGTGCTGGCCCCGATGGCAGGAGAGGCAGGGCAGGCTGTGCAGGGTGGGACAGGGCTGGAATGGGAGCAGGGCTGTGCCCACCGGAGCGGGAGCTGTGTCTGCCACCCAGGCTGAGGCTCCAGTGCTGCCACCCGGCTCCGCAGCCCCGCGCAGGCTGCCTGCACCGCACCGAAACAGGCAGCTAGAAAGTAAACAGTGTCTGAAACCTATTCTCATTAGGCTAATTTACGAATAAATTACCATATTCAATGGCCTTATTTTTACTGCTCGTTAACAGGCCCATGATAGGATGATAATTATGGGATTTTAAGTGGCTAATGGCAGCTGGGGCGTCAAAAGCAGTTTTTACGAATCTGTTTATGGCAGGGAAGGTGACAGGAGGGTGGGACACTGAGATGTTGGAATCGCATGTCAGGGAAAAAAAAGCTTTAATTGTTGAGTATTTATTAGAGAGGAGGGAAGACTGTAATTTAAAAATGAAACTCTGAAAAACAAAAAGGAAATTAATTAGTCTCCCAGCGCTCCAGTGGCTAGTGCTTAAGGAGGACCTTGCTGGCAGCCTTCGAGGGTCCCCAGGGGCATGGCACAGTGTGGCTGTCCCGTGTCACTGGGCGCTGTCCTCTCCACATGCGGTGCAGGACCAGTCACTGATGCTGCTGGGACAAAAGGGGCTCAGGTGGAGCAGCAGCAGCTGGGTGTGAGGGGTGTGAGACCACGGAGCACTGTGCTCCCACCTGTGCCTTGAGGAGCTGGGTCACTGTCCCCACTGCCAGCAGGACTGCTGTGCATCTCCCTCCAACCATCTCCCTCCAACCATCTCCCTCCAACCTTCTCCCTCCAACCATCTCCCTCCAACCATCTCCCTCCAACCATCTCCCTCCAACCTTCTCCCTCCAACCATCTCCCTCCAACCATCTCCCTCTCTACCAGCTCCCAGTAGCCGGTGTTTTTCCCAGTGTTTAGCCTGGCTGCTCATCATCTCCCATCTCCACCGATTCATCTTGATCTTTCAGTTTAGTATGCAGCGCTCGGAAAACAAACACGTATCAGACTGACAGTGGGAATAAATATCGTGGAGATGTTGATTAGCATTTGATCCCAGCTGGGCCTCTGGAAGCTGCAGCACTGGAATGCCTTGGCAGTTTTTTAATGCTGAATAATTTGATTAGATCAGTGGCTGAGCCTGCTGCTCGCGGTGAGATAAACCCTCCCCACCCGCCGCCCCCCGCACGCCGCTCCCTCCCTGCCTGGCTTTGCTTTCTTTTATGGGGCCTTAAATACGTCGTTTAATCAACTCTACAATTTCAATTTAGCACAGTTGTTGACTCGCATGGATGATAAGGTTCTGGAGACCCCACAGATTGCTGCCTGCTCTAACAGTGCCGTTCTCCACGGCCTCCTGGCTTTGCTGCCGGAGGTGCTGCTCCCTGAGCCGGGCTGTCACTCAGCCATGGGGACATCTCCAGCCACTCTGCTGTGTCATCACCAACGGGGACATGTCCCCTCCACACGGTGACACGAGAGCAACCAATGGTTTGTGTCCAAAACCACTTTTTGGGGGTTTTCTGTTCTTTTCTGGAACAGAGCGTGAAGACACGGGTGGGATGGGGGAGCTGTGACTACCCCAGACCTCAGCAATCCTAATTAAACACGGATTTCTGAAATTTCCTTCTCTCTCCTTTAAAGAGAAAAGAGTGAGGCACACTCCTATACTACCTGAACCAGTTCTACTTTTAATCCAATTTAAATAACACTCCTGGCATTCCTTTCCAATAAGAGAATAATCAATACAGAGGGTGGCCAGCGAGAGTGGAGTGATCAGCCCTGACTCTTCCACTGCCGGTTTTCCCAAAACACCCTGCTGGTGGCTATTTCCAAAGTGTGTTTTAAGTATCTTCTTATCGGCAGAATACCATTTAAAAGCAGCCAAGCTTCCCCCAAACCACCGAGGCTCCACAGCTCCATTTGTCCCCCTACATCAAACCCGGGAAAACCCTGAATTACAAACTCAGCCTTTTCTATCAGAAAGGAATTATTTTATCTGCAAAAGCAAAGCTGTGTATTTTCAGCCACTGACCCAATCCCGGGTAAATAAACAGGCAGAGACTCCCTGTGTTTGCTGACACTCATTAGCATTCCCGGCGGGTGTGAGGGTGATACTATCTGACAACCACCAGCTCAAACTTTCTCCCTTCGCTTTAGTCGCTTGTGATTCTCGCGCACAATAAACAAACCGGCTCCTGCTGCTGCCCGCCGCCTCCAGCCCCCCCTGCACCGCTCCCGCAGCTCTCCCGCACCTGCGGGACATCCCTGCACACCTCCTGCATCCCCCCCTGCACCTGCGGGACATCCCTGCACACCTCCTGCATCCCCCCCTGCACCTGCGGGACATCCCTGCACACCTCCTGCATCCCCTCCTGCACCTGCGGGACATCCCTGCACACCTCCTGCATCCCCTCCTGCATCCCCTCCTGCATCCCCTCCTGCATCCCCTCCTGCATCCCCTCCTGCACCTGCGGGACATCCCTGCACACCTCCTGCATCCCCTCCTGCATCCCCTCCTGCATCCCCTCCTGCACCTGTGGGACATCCCTGCACACCTCCTGCATCCCCTCCTGCACCTGTGGGACATCCCTGCACACCTCCTGCATCCCCTCCTGCACCTGCGGGACATCCCTGCACACCTCCTGCATCCCCTCCTGCATCCCCTCCTGCATCCCCTCCTGCATCCCCTCCTGCACCTGTGGGACATCCCTGCACACCTCCTGCATCCCCTCCTGCATCCCCTCTGCACCTTTCACACCCTCCACACCCCCCGCACACCTCTCGGACACCTCCTGCACCTCCGGGATGGCTCTGCAGGACCCAGCGCACTGGAGGACTTGTCCCAGTGGAGGGGAAGGATCCAGCCTGCCAGTGCACAGGCACCTTGACGAGGTGATGCAGTGGGGTGGGCAGCAGGTGCTGGAAGAGCTGCTGTCACCCCTCGGGGCAGGGACAGCCCAGAAGAGCGGGACAATGGCACTTCTGGGGATGTGCTGGCATTTGAGTGCAACAGGTACAGTGTAGACCCCACTGAAACCACAGGCTCCAAGGAGGCCGAGGCAAGGCACATCAAACGAGCAGGTTTGATTTATGTTGAGCATTAGATCCTTCTCCAGCTGGTAAAAGAACGTGTTAAGAGCATAAAAATAGCCATAGTGGCTCATCCCAGGGAGAGAGCCACGGCGAGCACCCACCAGAGAGCACAAGCGCAGAGCAAGCGAACAATGATACTTCATCAAACACTCTATTAACCTCCAGCAATTTATGGCTCAAGATCCTTCAAAGCCAGAAATAATGTCTGTGTATGGAGGTATGATGGATTTTTCTGACATTAATTTGTCCGGTAACTTTTTGAACCCATGTAAATTTTACCTTGCACAGTCTCGGTGAAGGATCTGAGAGCGGCCTCCTTCCTTGCTGGCTTCAACCTCTGCCAGCCCCCTCAGAGCACTCAAACCAGCAGCTAATCCTTGTTCACTGTCCTGGGTTTACAGATTTCTGTTGTGTCCCTTCTCAGGCTGAAAAGCCTCACCCCAGGGAATCCTGACATTATCCTCTCTCATCCCTGGGCCCCTCTCTGGACCTTTCTCACATCTATTGCCAGTTTTGTGTCATGGATTGGGAGCAGAACAATGCAGAGTTTGGGGTAGGGCTGCCACACAGATGTCAGTAACACCACAGTGCTCTTCCTTCAATCCCTACTTTCCCCATAATTATTCCCAATATTTGGTTGGAAACTGCTGGATGTAGAACTAGTGTTTCTACAGAGTTATTTGTTGCAGCCTTCGATTTTCACTCCTGGCTGCTGCTCCTCAGTACAAAGTCCTCTGTGCTCATGAAGATGAGATTTACAGTTCTACAATCCTCCCAGAGCTCAAGATTTTACATTTGCATGCCTTGAATTTCCCAGCCCTCCAACCCCACACCAACTTGTCCCCTGTTTGTTCCAGTTCTCCAGCTGATGGCTGTGCACAGCAGCTCCACCATCTCTTCCCTCTCACTCTTCATAAAAACTGCTTGCATTAATCACTTTCCAGAATTTTCATGCCAAGAGCAGCCCCCATCTGTGGAAGTGCTCAAGGCCAGGTTGGACTGGGCTTGGAGCAATTTGGTCTAGTGGAAGATGTCCCTGCCCATGGCAGGGGGTGGAACTGGATCAGCATTATGGTCTCTTTCATTTAAAATGAAATAATATATAATTGCAGAATTAAATTACTTATATCCCATTTGATCTGCTGGGCAAATACTCTTGGTTCCCAGTTCTTCATAATTGCTCAGGTGATTTGGTTGCCTTAAAACTCTGACATCAACACTTCACCTCAAGCAGGTACAGCCACAATCCCACGGCTCTGAGCTTGCTGTGCTTGGGCAGCTGCACCTGCTCTGAGGCACAGCTGGAACAAGGGCAGGGCATGGAACAGGGGGAACAGAGAGTTATGGGCATCAAAAACTGCAAAATGCCACAGACATGGATGTAGGAGCCAAGCCTTTGGTGTCAAAAATGTGACACTTCCAACAAAACACAAGGTTGTTGCCATGTTCAGGATGCACAAACAACCTGATCCCTGCATCGGCCTCTCTGGTTGTCGTGTACCCTCTGCACAAGGTGCTTTGCATAGAATTAAGATCAGGATTTGTTTCTTCAAACTTTTGCAATTTTAACATCTGCTTGTTTTGGTAAATCTGACAGGGACTCTCTTTTGTCTCTTTTATTTTATTTTATTTTATTTTTTTTAACCGAAATTCTATGAAAAGTGTTTTTAAAAGTGCTAACTGACAAGCCTACACAGGCTGCCTCCACTCAGGGAGCACTCTGCACAGTTGTTAACTTGTTAGACAGGAGCTAGATTACAATCATAAATAAATGATTTGCTGTCTCCTTACATTCAGACATGTAGCTTTTAAAGTGTAGCTGTCATCCCTGAATCAGATTTAGTCAAATGCTGTGTAACTGCAAAATTATCCTATCCTTACCTTTTTTTATTCTCCATATAATGGACAGTTAAATTGGATTTTCAAATTTGAAGTGCATATGTTTTTCAAATCCCCACAGGGTTGCCATTTTTTCATTTCTAAAGCAACTCACTAATGTTTATCATTACCACACAGAAATATTACAATTCTTAAGGGGCACCTTATAAAATAAGTACAGGAGAAATATGCTTTATCGTCTCAAAATGAAACCAATTTCTCAGCTGATTTGCAATTTATTTACATGTTAGCATTGATTTTCTGCTGATTTATAGCCCCACATGCCTGTGTCTTTGCTGCTTTCTAAATAAACACCATCAGGCTGGGGAAGCCAATACTGAATTACTGAGCTTTGTTCCAGCTTCTCTCTATTAATGAGTTAAACCTTTTACCAATAGTGCCTGGTCTCCCTGAGCACTGAGTGCAAGGAGAAGTCATGCATGGTATTTTATAAGGCTGGAGTTCTGGTATGCTATAAATAATCAGGAGGTGTGGAGAATCCAAGGGGAAAATAGAGATCTCAGGAAAAGCACAAGTGAAAAATGTGGTCTCGCAATTATTCTTTTTTTCTAAGCTATAAATTTGGAGATGCAGCCACAGCTCGTGGAAACCGGTGCTGGGGACATTTTATTTTATGCAGCCATTTAGGACCTTCCTTCCATGGCAGCTTTCCAGGGTACCTGCTGCACACCTGGGCTCCTGCGTTCCCACCGCATCCACGAGCCACGCCAGCCCGTGCTGAGGATTGCTTCTGAGTAAGTTTTTTTAATGGCAGGTAAATTATTCATTGGCATGTAAAATAATACTCTCAGCCTTAACTAACGGGGTAGTAAAAATAACCCCTGGCAAAGACCTCACCCTCCCAAGGTTCGGTTCATCAATAAACAATCCGAGAACGCCGGCACAGCGCTTTCCGAAGGGCCCAGCGCGGCCAGGGGCGATTCAGAGGGAGGGGGCAGAGATTCAAATGTGCACCAGTCTGGGGGAAATGCGCCTTTTCCACTCTGTAAGCTGCATGTGCAAATTCTATGGATAATTAATGCAACAGTTCCTTCAGCAGCATCAAAAGACCCACTGTTTAATTCAACATCCTACACGCGCGGTGTGACAGCAGCGAGGAGCGTTATCCCTGGCAGTGAGTGACAGAGGGCATCAAGCATTCCTCTGGAATACTCCTGCATCTCGCCCGAGTGGCACCTCAGGTGTGGCTGAGCTGCTTTAATGACAGGAGGTGCTGCCAGCCCATGCCAGGCGCGCTCCCATCGGGAATGCCAGCACCGCTCGCCATGCCGCAGCTCCCCCATCCCTGCGGATGAAGGACTCGCTCTGCCAACACTGCCGTGGTCACCAGGACATCTTGGAGGAGCTGGGAAGGGATCTGGCCACTGCAGGCACCTGCAGAGAGGTCACGGAGCCGACATTCAAAAGCCAGGCACCATCACCAGCCTGGGCTCAGTGCTGCTGGAGCGAGGCCACCTGAGCAGCCCGTCTGGTACCTCTCTCCTGCCAGCACCATGGGCCCCACAGGCTTTCCAGCCTGTTGACACACTGGCCCTGTCTCAGGCACTGCAGCTCAAGTGTAAAAAAGGCAGAGCAGGTCACAGCTCGGTTCTCTGGAGGGGTCACAGAGGCTTTGGCACGGTTCTGGGCCACCGTGGGACGGACACCACGGGCCCTGGAGCGCGCCCAGCCTCTGCAGCGCGATTTGGCAAACTCCAAATCCTGCAAACCAAACTCCAAATCTCAGCAATTCGATTCCAAAGCGTCAGGAAGGGCCTGGCCAAGGAGGAGCCGGGTCTGTGGTCTGTCCCCTTCCCTCCCCTGCGGGCGCCGGGCAGGGAGCGGCCGTGGCAGCCGCAGCAAGGCAGCAGCGGGGCCGCTTTGTGCCTGAGCACATTTGTGCTCGCTTAATGCTGGGGGTTTGTTTTTTCCTGTTGACATTGATCATAATTGTTGCCCCATCGATTGACACACAGGCTGCTCGACGGAATAACAAGGAATGCTCCGTGCCAAATTATTCACTCTCCACCGGCTAAATCGCTCATCCTCCCGCAATCAAACCACAACCGCAGCCGCGGCCACAGCTGGAAAACAAAGGTCCTGCGATTCCGAGCGGAGATGTGGAGAGCTGGGCAAGGAGTGTTGGAACATGAGGCTCCCGGTGCTCCCACCGCCTGTCAGTGACGGGTGTGTGACAGCAGTAACGACACCGCCAGCAGCGCCGGCCCCGCCGTCTGTGCAGCTCCAGCCACAGGGAGATACAGCAGGGAAAACGGATGGCATCGACTGCAATGGGCTGAGCATCCAAATCCAACCGAGAGCAAGGCAGAAAAGTCTCTCACCGTTAGAATGTGGATTTTGGAGCCCTGGGTCTGCCCTGTGGCCATGCATTAAAAATAACCCGTCCGAATTTGGGTTGGTTTAAGGTCACAGGGCTCCGTGGAGGTCAGGGGCCAGCACAGCGCTGCACCTCCTGCCTTGTCGGGGAGCACTGGGATGGGCAGGGCCGTGGTTCCGAGCCAGGCTCCGTGCCAGCAGCGAGTGGCTCCCCTAACCCTGTCCCCAGGGCGTGGAAGGTGTCACCTGGGGATGAGCACACGCTGGAGAAGCGTCAGCAAAAGTACACTCCTCCTCCAGCAGGAAAGTTTCTTTTGCTGAAAATCACAGCTCTCCCATTTAATTCTCATGAATATTCATCCGTGCGGGGATCTCATTCAGAGGGAGACCGAGAAGAACTGGTGGGTGCTTATGCAAAAACACAGACACTTGACACCAAAGATGCTTGTTTAGTTGATGTGAAATCTCTCCAGTTTTCTTTTCCCAGTACATACACGGGCTTGGTGGGATGAAATACATTATCCAGAAATCATTCATCAAAGACCTGGAACGACGCAGAGCGCATGTGATGGATAAGGAAAATGTCCACCTCGGCAGTGGCTTAAGGACAGCCAAAAAAACGTTTTGATGAGCAAAAACCTTCCCATGGATTTGTGCTGGAAGCAGGGTTCAATAGGGGACTGTCTAGACCATCGAGTGCCAATCAAACAGAGCCATCTGAGCAAATCTGTGGCACAATCTCAGAGGGAGCTGTGGCACGGCAGGGGCTGGGCTGGGCAGGATTAGTCGGGAGCTAGAAAGGGATTAGGAAAACCTGACATGAAAATGCTTCACTTTGTGTGCATTTTTGTAGTGTGAGACTATATACGGAGAGCTGTTATCCCATGGGCTGCCAGGCAGGAGCGGGGAAAAACAATGAAATGTGTTTTGGGGGAAAAAAGGGACTTGGGAGGAGACATCATCTCAGTGTGGGAAGGGTGTTGTGAAGGACCTCTCCTGATTTTAGGGTAGTTGGACAGGTGCCATTTGCAGGCACTCCTGAGAAGCCTTCCCAGACTTTCCTGGTTTTTTTTCCCCGTTGTTTTGAGTTAACGCCGCTGTCAGAGGCAGCTCCCCGGTCCCTCCTGCAGCACCCCTAGCCAGGAGTTGTTCCTCCGTCCCTCCATCCTGCAGGACCTGCTGCTGCCAGCTCTCCAGAATTTCCTTTTAAGAAACCAGGGCAGAGAACAGGGGAAGCGGGTCCTCAGTGACGCAAGTGTTGCAGAGCTCCGAAATAAGCCGGGCTAACTAATGGCTTTGCTAAACACTGCAGATGATCTCCGTGGCCATTCCCTGTGAGAGAGGGTTGAAATCTGCTGGCGAATCCCGACAATTTTTGGAGCCATGGTGGGCCACATGCTCAGAGACGCTCTCGCTTCCCGGTTCCGCTCGGCTGCAGCTTCGCCGTGATGTAGCAGATTGTTTGGAGGGATCCATGTCAGGATATTTTAGGGAAGCCAGTGCTAGCGTTGCTGTGAATACAGCATCTCCGTGCGCAGCGCAAATCCCTTCCCCGCTGGGAAGGAGCTCTCTCAGGGCTGCTGCAGGAGAAGACGGAGGGGCTGTGCTAGAGGCAGATGGACCCTCGCAGCTCCGGGGATGAAGCCTGACTGTGCAGCAGCTCTCGGTGTTGTCCTGGCGAGAGCCTGAGGGGTTCCAGCAGGACCCAGATCCCGCAGGATGTGTGGTACCCTTCCCCTGCACCCCGGGCACTCGCACCCGTGGGCACCGGCACCGCGTCTGCATCCTCCTGAGCAGCTTCGGAGGCTGTTCGGAGATAGCAGCAGGATTACTTTGTTCTCAACAGCCCACAGACTGCTTAATTAGTTAAAAATTTACTCCAGATTAAGTTGATTTGAGCTCTCCAGCCTGCGGTTTCGGCTGGCTCCCGGTGCCCCCAGCCCCTCCGGAGAGGGGAAGGGGCTGGGATGGGGGAGCAGTGCCGGGAGCATCACCCCGGCTGCAGGATTCCCCCGCTCTCACGCTCTGCATCGGAGCTGCAGACTCTTTCAGCAAAGCCAATTTCAGTCAACCTGGTTTCTCTAAAATACATCGACTTCAGTAATGTTTTGTACAAAGGGAGGGGAAAAAAAAAAATCCTAAATATTTTCCTTGGGATAAACTCCCGTGTTAGAGCCACGTCCCTTTCATGCTGTTGCACATGGGCTGATATTTAAGGCAGGGACTTATTGTATAACCCAGTGCCTGTGGGATTAAAAAAAATAAAAAAAAACCCCAGTCTCCATGGAAATGGAGGCCATATCTTTTGAAAACTGTATCAGAGCTCTCTATCCTCTCCCCTTTATCATTGTATTTTAACCTACCAGCTGCATATTTAAGAGCAGAGCTTGCAAGATGATCTTACCCTTTTTTATTATTTTCCCTTATGTGTTAAGGGAGGGAATACTGACAGGGACAAGTGACAGCTCGCTAATTATTCCCTTACTGCCACTGCTGTTCTTGTTTTGGACGTGTTGCTCATTTTCCTCTGCTCTTCGCACTGAATAATGCATGGGTCCCTATCAGTATTCATGCGGTACCTTCGGGAACTGCCAGCCTAACTAGCTGATAACTGATTCAGTTTGTAACCGGTGCCTTTGGGAGTTGCAAGGAAAAGTAGCCAAGAACAAATTTAACACTTCTTTCTCATTGCCTCAGAACATCAAGGAGAGGTACAGGAGGGCTGCGCGTGAAATGCGCTCTTTGCCTGGAGCTGTCGGAGGCGCAGAGCTGCGGCTCTCGCGTTTAACCCGGCGGCCGCGGCCGCGGGGTCAGCGGGATCCAGATGGGAGCGCCGGGAGGGAGCGGCCGGGCCGCCGCCATCCCAAAGCAGTTGTTTTCAGCAGATGCCCTCTCTAGGCTTTGCAGGGAGGTGCCAAGAAAAGCCACCCCAGAGCCATCTGTACTTCGGAGCGGCAAATAGTGCGAGGCTGGTGCCGGTGCCGGGAGCGCTCCGGGCTATCGGCTGCTATCGGCGGGGCACGGGCACATCGGGGCGGGGACCCTGCCGGGCTCAGCCCGCACCCCCAGAGCGCACACTGCCGGTGCCGGGCTGACCCCGAGCAACACCGAGCCTGGTCCCTTACAGCAAGGTCTGTCCCGCTCCAGAGCGCCTTCGAGAGCCCCCCTCCCGTCCCAGGGAGAGCACAAAGCGAAGCAGGATGGGTAAAGCCATATCCGCTCTTGCTGTGCTAAATAGGATTGCGAGAGGGAAGAAAAGGGGGAAAGTCTGGCATTTCCAGCGTGCCACGTTTGTTAGAGGTGCCTGGTTATGCTGGTGCTGCAGGGAACACATTTCCTGCCCCACAAGCGGGGAGGGACGGGCTCACTCACCGTACGGAGCTGCTCTGCGGGAAGAGCGCTGCTCCCTCCACAGAAGGATGGAAAACTGCTCTGAGCAGTTGGCTGAATATTCTTACCCGAGCTTTTCATCTGACATGTGTCAGATGGTGTGACCTTAACCACCCGTAATGGCATGACCTTAACCGCCATCTTCACGGCTTTGCTCCTCTCCAAGTGCAGATATATATATTTATATATATTTAAAATGCTGCCGTGGAGGAAGAGAAGCGTTGGGTTTGGGGTTGCGTCAAAGTTGTCAGACGTGTCTTCTGCAGGAGCTGAAAGCAGATGGGGAGATGACCTCGTAGGCGTCCATCACGCTTCGTGCGAGGGACAGAGGTTGGAGCAGGAAAATTTTAAAGGTCTTTCTTGGAGCTTGCACTAGGAACTGTTTCCCTGGTTCAAACACAATGGATTTGTTGAGGAAGTTTAGAAGCTCCTCTTTCCGATAAAGATGATTCAGATGAGCGCTAGGCAGGAAGTGAGGTTTGTGCACAAGGGACAAAGCTCTTGAAACACAGCCAGGCTTGGGAGTAAATTCATCAAGACCCAGCAGAACAGACACATCTGGGCTGTGCTCAGACAGGACTGGGGCGTGGGGATTCCTCACTGACCCCTGGGTGCCGTCAGCCTCTTTGGACATTGCAAACAGGCTGGAGGGCTGTGGTGAGAGCTCAGGGAGCTCTTGACTCAAACAAAGCTGCCGTGTGTTTCATTGATTCCTCTCCACTGTTCCCATTTCTGCACTTCCTCCACTTCCCTGCCCCACTGCCAGCTGACCAACTGGCCACAGCAGAAAATCCTGGGTGGTCTGTGCCATCAGCCCTTAAGGAAACAGGCAGGTGAGGTGGTCACTGACAGCCAATGACTCGGGAGGGGACCAACCTCTTCCTCCTTCTGAGTTCTGCAAAACTTGGCAGCAGTTTGTATTTAGAACTGCTTAAACACACAGCTAACTGGGCAAAAAAATTAGTGGCATCTTTTAAAAGGTAAAACGCAAGTTAAATAAGGCTGATCTCTTCATCTCGCTGCCTGTAATTACAGAAAAAAAAAAAAAAGAAAAAAGGATGTCAAAGAGGAATTGAACTACAGAACTGAAAATCCCTCAGCAATGCCTGCACTCAGATTCCTTGCCCCCAGCCTGCTGGAGAGGTTTGGCTCCAGTGGCAGTGGGCACATTGTGAGCTTGGCAGCATCATTCCTGTGCCTGTTCCAGGGAACAATTCTCCCCAGCCATAGTAAGCCTTGGAAAGACGTTCACCAGTGTCTGTGGAGCCCCTGGGGAGTCCCTTGGAAGACAAGGAAAAAAGCCTCAAGATACTGTATGTCAGTCTATCTCTCACTATAATTGCCTTTATTGATTGGGGACTCATTTACATTTCCATATCTCCGAGTTTCCTGTTAGTGTGCCTGTTTAGATGTGTTCATGGATCAGATTTCGAGAGATTTCATCCCAGGGAAAAAAAAGCCTTGTTATGTATGAACTCCATGCAAATCTCAAAAGAGAGGTGATGAGGCTTTATGGCAAGGAATAACACGAGAAACTGGATGAGCGGAAGGAGAGAAGAGGGAGCGGCCATGGCAGCAAAGCCACTCGTCACAGCGTCCCCAGGACACAGAATGCTCTGCACGGAATTCCTCCTTTTGGGGAAGCCCAATATTTTCTCAAAATAAAGAGCAGAAATGCATGAGGAACACAAAACCACCAAACCAGAAATTCTTCTCTCCTACAGGTCTGTGACGTGTCCTGAGGGGAGAGCTGCTCTTGCAGATGGGTACAGAAATTCCTGCTCGGAACTGGCAGAGAGCGGCTGCTCTGCCCTGAACATTCTCCCTTCAGCTGACAGAAATCCTGCTGATGTTCTCTCTGGCCAGCCCTGCCGTGGTGCCCCTTCACCCCAGTGCCATGAGGACACCTCCAGCCCTGGGTCACCTCCCAAGGGAAGCGGCTTTTCCCCCTTGCTGGGCACTGGTGTGGGAAAGAGAAAGTCTTCGAGTGGTAAAAATACCTTTTGATGACAAAAGGGGAGCAGTGAGAGTGCCTGGAGGGAGGTTTCAGGTTAGCTGTAAGTGGCTGTGATCCCCAGAGGAATTTAAATTGCCTTGCACTGCTTCTCTCCTGGGTGAGAGGGAGAAGGGGGAGAGGGTCAGTCTTCTGCATCCCTCCTGCATCACACAGACCCCTGTCACAGCACATCTGGGAGCAGATGTGTGCATCACGCTGCTTCCCTGACTGGGGGAGTCTCAGTCACCAGGGCTTGGAATAATCAATGTCCTGACTCAGTGGTCAGGGCTGCAGGGATCTCTGAAAACAGCCCTCACTTCCCTCTGCAGTCCCTCACAGGCTGCCTGCTCCGTCTCACCAAGACTAGACACAGAATCTGCTCCAAAATGGATGTTTTTCACATTAAAGAGCTGCACAAACATTTTATTTCCCATTTGTGGCCCTTTTGCAAACAGCAGAGAATCCACTCTTTCCTCCAGAAGATTTGTGTCTGAGGGAGCTCCCAGGCTGACATAAAGCTGCCCATACTTTCAAGAGGCCTCTCTGGTAAGCTCTTATTTCTTGGAATCCTTCCCAAAACGAGGCAGTATCACTTATGGGAAGCAGTGAAGAGGAGTGATGTGAAGCCCTGAGAAACCCTTCCCATTTCAGCAAAGGCACAAGTGTCACGTCTCTGCAGAAATATCAATTATATTTCCTGTACAGCTAATGAGATAGCAGTTGGCAAACATCACAGGTAAACAGCCAGACATAGCCTAGCACATAATTTGGGCTTTTGGAATCACATTTTCCTGTTCCTAAGGTGTCCCTGAGTGCTGCACCCACAGCTGTGCCCAGGTAAAACCCAGAGTAAATGATGGAGTGCAGTGAAACCTCAGTGAAACATCATGGAGCTGGGGAAGGGTCCTATGAGGAGCAGCTGTGGAAGCAGGAGGGGCTCAGCCTGGTGAAAAGGAGTTTCAGGGGTGACCTTCTGACTCTCCACAACTCCCTGACAGTGGGGAGCAGCCAGGTGGGTTTGGAAGAAGCCTCATGACAAGAGGAAATGGCCTTAAGTAGCTCCTTACCCTAAAGGTCTGCCCAGCCCTGCCACAGCTGCCCCAGGCAGTGTGGGGTCACCATTCCTGGCAGGATTTAAGAGACACGTGGATGTGGCACTTGGGGGAATTGGGTCAGTGGTGGCCTTGGCAGCACTGGGGGAATGGTTGGACTTTATGATCTTAGATCCCTTTTCCAACCCAAACGATTCCATGATTCTGTAAGAGCCCATATCTGATTCAGCATTATTATTAATCCCACATGTAGCTTATGAAGGGAGGAAAGGCAGTAATTAAGTGCAGTCGTAAGTTAAAAGAATTGACCGTGTGTTTCTTGCTTGCCTGATCTCTGGCAGCGCCTGGTGTTTACTCTGATCTGCTGCTGGATCTGTAACCCTGTGTGCTCCCCTTGTCCCAGCCACGGGCACACGCAGGGGATGCTCTTCAGCTCCCAAAGTTCTTCTCAAAAGAGCTAAGAAACCAACACAGGTGTTAAAAAAAAAAAAAAAAAGGTGAGAAAACTCAGAAGAGCAAAAGGAATTGGCAAAAAAAAAAACAACACCCAAACCCAAAGCAAACTGAGAAACCCAAAACCCTGAAAGGCAGCAAGATAGAAAGACATAGAGGGCAAATACCTTCAGGAAGATGGTGACACTGGCAATGGCACAGACTGTCATGTTCAGCATGGGCAGGGCATGGCAGGGAGCCCTCAAGAGCCCCCAGGATGCCAGGAAGAGCCCCAGAGCCTGGCTACAGCTCAGCATGTGGCTACAGGGCTCACAGTGTGGCTACAGGGCTCACAGTGTGGCTACAGGGCTCACAGCTGGCCTTGAAAGGTTGTGGGGGGCTTGTTCCTGCAATCCTGCTCCTCACAGGTGGTAACCTGGGGCAGGTGAAGCATGACCCAGTGAGAGGGTCTCAGCCCTACGGGAAACTGGGTTTGGGTAAATTTTGTGCAGGTTGTCCTTGTAGTAGGGGGACGGCTTCTGGGCATGGAAGAAATGTTATTTTAATCCTTTTTTGAAGCAGAAAAAGGAAATGTGTGCATTCTGGGAGATGCTGGTGTGTGAATGTTGGTGGGGAAGGTCCCCAGCTGTAGCGAGAGAGTGAAGTCTGAGCTCCTTGGGAGCTCCTCTGCAGCTGCCCTCTGAGAACACTGGGAAAGGTCCTTCTAGACTGAGAGCAAGGTGACCCTTTTGGGGAAGAACACCCATTTTTAGCAATGTACTGGGAAGTTGTGAGCCATGAGGAGAACATGGACCTTAGTCTGGTTCTCCTGCAGCCAGTTCTCAGGTGTTCCTAGATCTGGCTTCAGGTCTCTGAAATAAGGATGAGTTATGAGCTCTCTCCGAGTTGTTCCTCTGCCTCAGACACTGGAGGGATTTGGGTTTGTCCTTGCCTCTGGCCACTCCTCACTGTCTCTGTCACACCATGGTCACTTTGAATGCTCTCTGGTAGCTCCAGCTCCTCTCTGGTGGCTCTGTCACACCACGGTCCCTCTGGTGGCTCTGCTTTCCCACCCGGCCCTCCTGCCCCGGCGGTTGTGGCTGCTCCTCCATCCCGAGGATCAGTTTTCAGCCAGCCCCGCGCTTTGCCCTCAGTCAGACTATTTAGTCTGGTTTTGGTGACCCTGTCTGACTGCTGGGGAAGGAGCTCTCAGGTTTCTCTTTTCTCTGCAATCACTACACTTTTTTTTAAACAAATACCTTTGCGCCTCAGTCTCTCAGACGGGCTTAAGGTGGTCCCATTTGCCTTCCCTGTGTGAGGAGACACACTGGGAGTAGCCCTGGGATTTGCATTCCTTTGCTCTTGTGTTGTGGGAGTGCAGCATTGCCTTCCCTTATAAATCACTGTAGAGTGGCCATTCAGGGCTAATAGTTACAAAAATCCCCCTAAAAACTGAGGAATACTTCTGCTTAATATCCAGGCAGGCCTTATCTCTGAGCACGAAAGCAAAGACGCTGCTCAGGTTTTCTTTGGAGAAGTGATGATATAAGTTTTGATTGGACTAATATGTGCTGAAAAAGCTCCTTGTGCTTTAAATGAAAATTCCAAAAGCTTCAAAAATTGCCACAAGCTCTTTCCTTTGTGCTGCTCACGTTGTCCATGGCCAGGCAGGAGCTCATCCTGTGACTCTGCATTGTGAGCCGGGGGATGAGGCAGCAGGATGGGCTCCATGTGGGATGGATGGATGGATGGATGGATGGATGGATGGATGGATGGATGATGGATGGATGGAGGGATGGATGGAGGGATGGATGGATGGATGGATGGATGATGGATGGATGGATGGATGGATGGATGGATGATGGATGGATGGATGGATGGATGGATGGATGGATGGATGGATGGATTCATGATGGATGGATGATGGATGGATGGATGGATTCATGATGGATGGATGATGGATGGATGGATGGATGGATGGATGGATGATGGATGGATGGATGGATGGATGGATGGATGGATGGATGGATGATGGATGGATGATGGATGGATGGATGGATGATGGATGGATGGATGGATGGATGGATGGATGGATGGATGGATGATGGATGGATGATGGATGGATGGATGGATGGATGATGGATGGATGATGGATGGATGGATGATGGATGGATGGATGGATGGATGGATGGAGGGATGGATGGATGGATGGATGATAGATGGATGATAGATGGATGGATGGATGATGGATGAATGGAGGGATGGATGGATGGATGATGGATGGATGATGGATGGATGGATGGATGGATGGATGGATGATAGATGGATGATAGATGGATGGATGGATGATGGATGATGGATGGATGGATGGATGGATGGATGGATGGATGGATGGATGATGGATGGATGATGGATGGATGGATGATGGATGGATGGAGGGATGGATGGATGGAGGGATGGAGGGATGGATGGATGGAGGGATGGATGGAGGGATGGATGGAGGGATAGATGTTTGGCTGTGGTGCTCATTGCTTCATTTTGGTTTCATTGCTAAACTCCATTTGAAGGAGTTGATCACTCAAGAAGGGCTTCATGTGTTGCTCCTGCAGCATCCACAATCCAAGAGTTGCCCAAGGCACAGGGTGGCTCTTTACAGAAACTGGGCTCTGGAATGGGTTAAAAACTTTAACAAAATCTTTAAGAAAAATAAACCAAAGAGTAGATTTGAAAAATGAAACCTAAGGGCCTGATGCCACATCATACACAATTTGTGGAGCTTCACACTCTGAGCAGTGGAAGTGCTGATGGTGCCGGGGCTGGGGAGGCCTTTGCATTGATCAGGAAAGAAAAGTGAGGCAGTGCCCGGTGCTGGGAGAGCGGGATCCATCCCGATTTATTGGGCTGCCATGAAGCACAGAACGCTGGATGCAGATCGTTCAGCTGCTGCGTGCTAATGAAGGCTGCATTAATTACCCACTGTGGATTGATTTTCATGATTTGTCTGTCTGGGCCTCTCAAATGGGTCTGAAGGAACTTGGTGTTTGACCTTCACTGTGTTCAATGAGAGCAGGGAGGTGCCTCGTTTCCCAGGCTTTGTGGGGGGAAAAACATTTCTGGGACTTGTCCCAGCCCCAGGGACCTTCCTGGGGACAAAGCCCTGGTCCTGGGGGGGATCTTCCTACCACAGGGATGAGGTTGGGGTTGTTTTTGTTGCAATGGTTCTTGCTGCAGGGAACAGGGAGAGACTTCCCAACTCGGAGGGACAAAGCTCTGGGGTGGGAGCCCAAGTGCTCACCCCAGACCCCAAGTACTCATTGCCCTGTGTGCCCTTTCCAGCTCCCAGGTGCTCATCCCAGATCTGGGCAGTTTTGGGGGACATTAGTGGGAGAAATACCAGAAAATTGATTCTAAAAGGCGCTCAGAGGGGTCTCTGCACCCCCTCCACTGCGCCGCCCAGAAGCTTTTCAAGTGGAACAGCCTGCAGCTATTACAATAAACACCTCAGCCGCAACCTGGCTCTCATTTGCATATTAGCAGCCTTAATTTTGATGAAATATGCAAATGTATGCAAAATGAAATTCATCTCATAATGACACAAGGCGATTAAACAATTTTTATGCTTAAATATTCTGTTTAATGAAATCAAACAGACCCATGCGTGTGACAAATTTGCCTCAGCATGGAGAAATTAGTGGATATCAAAAAACTACCCCAGAATCCCAAACATGGGCCGCAGTGTGCTGGGCATTGAAATCGCCTCTTCAGCGGGAAAACAATGGGGGTTCCTGATAACCAAAGGAACTGGAAATCACATTACAGAGAAACTCTAAAATAAGTTAGTGGCAAGGCACTTTGTTTCCTACTCTCCAAAGAAATCCCGTTTTCCGTCCATCTTTTATTTATGTTCCAGATGTTAAATGGAGAAGACACGCTTTCTGGTTCTTTGTGGATATTTTTGTGTTTTAAATGAAAAGGTGATCATGTAGCAGCTGCAAATCTGTGTCCAGGGTGGGTCTGACACTGCTGGGTGTGGCACAGGAGGCATGGGGTGCCCTGGCTGTGCTGGGGGTGCTCAGAGACCCTCCAGGAACCTGCTTTGGATCCTCTTGGGTGCCTCCTGGCAGTTCTGGGGTGGCCCAGAGTGTGGGCAGACTCTGCAGGACTCAGGAACAAACTGACTGACATCTGCCTTGGTCCCATGGACTGAATGGACAGCGGGGTTGGAAATGATCTTTGCTTCCCATCCATCATTGCAGACTCATCCCAGATTTTCTGTCTGAAATCTTTACCTCTCCCATCCAGATCCCCCTGTTTCCTCCCTCTCACTCCCTCATCTCTTGGCTGTTCCAGCTGTGCTCTCTCTCAGCCATGTTCCTCTTGGTTGCATCCTGCATTGCCCTAATTCTTCCAAGTCCTTTGGAACGTCTTTTGCTGTTGGGGGTACGTGCAGCTCATCCCAGCTCAGCCCAGCTGAGTCTCACCTGTAAATTTTATCAGCAGTGTGTTTATTGTCCCTTTCAGGGTATGAATGCTGCCTGGAAGCCCCATGGGCCCAGGTGCCTTCCAGTGCCACTCCCCCCCATTCCCCCATGGCACTCATCCTGCTGCTCCAGCTTGGCTCCAGCTCTCCAAACTCCGGCTCTGGAGCTGTCACACACCCACCCAAGGCTCTGTGCATCTGGAAATGCCATTGTGCCTCCTGATTCACAGCAGGGCTTTAACTACTGCTCTCTCCTTCTGGCCTTCCCCTCCCCTCGGCAGCGTGTCCCCGACTTCCCCTCCTCTCCTCCTGGGCTGTCACGGTGTAATTGATGATTTTAGGGAGTAGTTGACTCAGGCTGCCTGGTTTTGCTCTGTGAGTTCATTCCTGAGGCCGGTGCCTCGCTGTCGGAGCGTGGGGCCGGGGCTGGGCGCATCCAGCCAGGCTGGGTCGGCTCCGGCTCCGCTGGTCCCATGGAAATCCACGGATTTCCAGCTTGTCCCAATGGACCAAGGGCATCCCAGGGAGCACATCACACCGTGCCGAGCTGTGCTGCACAGAGCCACCTCCCCACCCCTCAGCCCAGCCAGCTGCTGGGAGCTGCACAAGAATTTCTGCCTCCTTCCATCCCCCCCAGTGAGACCCCGACCCCCTGCAGCCCCAGCAAAGGGATGGGTGGGCTCAGTGCCTCTGCCCCCTCCTTGCTGCCCTGGCCCAGGCTCCCCTTCCCTGCGCCAAAACTGACAGAGGCTGGAGCCCGGAGCTGCAGAGTGGGAGCCCTGCCAGGCCTCATAGCACAGCCGTGATGTAAGAGCAGAGAGTCAGCAAAACCCCCTCCAGCAGCAGAGTTAACCCTCACGGCTGGGACGTGGTGGGATGTGCTGGGACACTCTCCTGAATGCTGGCTGGACCTTCATCTCTGGGCAGCCACCCTCCTCTGCTGGCACCCTGAGCACCCCTGGGCACTGCTGTCCACGTTTTCCATGCCGAACACCAGTGCCTGGTCTGTTCCTGGGTGTGCCAGGTGGGCATCCCTGGGCTTCCCTCAGTGGGTGCCAGTGCCACTGTCCCAGCTCACCCTCTGCCTGTCCTCTGCATTTAAATAATTCCTGGGGCAACAGCTTATGGGCTGGGAAGTTCTTAAATTATCTGAGCAAGTTTATGAACTTTCTCGGCGTGGAATGCGTGTGACATTTCATCTCCATAATAAATGTTCATCAGAAATGACTTGATCCAAACAACCTTGTGCTACAAAGCCACCGGGCCATGAAAAACCTTTGACAAAACAATCTCCTTTAAACGTGCCTTTGGTGGAATTAGGGCTGATTGTGATCGGATGTCTCAGTATTCTGACCTTGTTATATTCCCATTATTTTGATAATTCGCCGAATATTTGTAATATTTCACTCTGGATGAGTATTTACAGACAGTGAGGTACCTGCAAGTGCTGGATTCATTTTTCTGTATGGATTTGGCTTGATCAGGAAGAGGTGATGAGCTGTGTGCCTCCCCTGCTGCACTTTCTAAACAGTCCATTCTGGGCTCACCAGAAAGGATGCAGGAAGATGTTCTGCATCCAGGGACCATCCAGTGGAAATGCACCTCGTTCCTTAATGGCTCTGATTTGCACTGTGCTGGGCTCTGCTGCTGCTGAAGCTGAAGCAGCTCCCTTCCAGCACCCAGGATCTGCCCTTGCAGGTGCCTGGGGAGCACTGGGAAACACTGGGAGCAATCCAGTCTGCCTGTGCTTCCTACAGAGGAGTTTTCTTCAGGGACCAGACAAACAATGCCTAAAGAAATAGTCCAAGTGGATGCAATTCCAGGCTCATATCATGTTACAGTAATCAGAGGATAAAATTGTTTTTCTCTGTGACCTTGTTACAACAGTTTGTGAAGTCTGTGGAGAAAACTGCATGTCTAAATCAATCCTCCCTGTGGAGAGTGTCACTGCTCCTCTCAGAAGGCAATTAAAAAGGAGCTTTAGCTGGAGAAGGGGCTGAGGGAGCCTGCAGGAACTCTTGGAGAAGTTGGTCCAGGACCTGCACAGGGGTAGATCCCATCCTGGAGGGACTGGGATGTGCCGGTGGGAATCATGTGGATGGGTGGGGCCAATATCATCGATTTGCTTTTGATAGAGCGAGCCTGAGTTTATTGTAAAACTCCCGGCACATTTGGAGGGCTGCCTGCTATTATCAGTCCAAATAAATACGGGTTAACAACAAATTTGAAACATCTGCTGGGGCTGAAGCCGTCTCTGTTAGGATGTTCCCAGTCCAGCGCCTCGTGTGAGTGAGGTGGTGGGAGTGCCAGCTCCAAGGAATGTGTGCAGGGGACATCATCCACCATCCTGGGACTCTGGCTCCCGGGGGATCAAGAGTGCTCCCACGGGATCTCCAGTTCTTCTGGGAATGCTGCTGGGCAGCACAGTCACTGCAGCTGCTGCCCCGGGACAGAGCCTGACCCCAGCAGGGCTGTTTGGGGGTCCCCTGGCCCCTCCTGACACACAGCAGGGCTGGGGACAGTGTGGTGCCAGACCCCAGTGACAGCAGGGTCCCTGACACCGTGATGCTCAGGGGCCTGGGATGAAGGAAACAGGATTTGTACCTGGCACATCTCGGGCTTTAGAGCCATTTCCAGGCTTCTCCTGCACAAGGGCCACTCAGAGCAAAGAGCTGAAATGGGAGGGCAAAGCCTGCCGAGAGAGCAGCCGAGCAGCGGGGCGCAGCTCTTGGTGCCGGCTGCTGCTTCTGGGGCAATGAGGGGCTCCCCAGCACCCGGGGGCCGAGAGACTGAGCACAGCGCCCTTGGAGAGGAGATGAAGGCAGCAGGAGGGAGGGAGGGAGGGAAGAAGGGAGGGCTTTCTCACAGGAACCTTGTGGGAAAAGCAAAACCTCTTGTCGTGGTTCACTGCCTGCCCGTCTAATGCTGTCCCCGAGGGAGCCGGTCAGGCGCCATAAAACCAGGCAATTTGCCCCGGAAATAGGTGAAGAGATGGAAATGTGCTGAGGCCATGTAAATGTGCCACCCCGCAGGGGCCGGGGTCCCTCCGGGCAGCTGCTGCACGGGGAGGGTGTTCGCAGTGCCTGGGACAGGGGCTGGCAGAGGGGACCCCCCCTGCACGGGAATACAGGGGGATTTCACAGCCGGGCTGACTTGTGCCTCCTCATTGCCCGTGGCACGGCAGGGAACCCGGCCTGGCGGTGCTGCTGCTGTGGCTCCGGGGTTCTGAGCACCCCGGGGCCTGCGGAGCATCCCCGAGGCTCCGGAGCATCCCCGAGGCTCCGGAGCATCCCCGAGGCTCCGGAGCATCCCCGAGGCTTCGGAGCATCCCCGAGGCTCCGGAGCATCCCCGAGGCTCCGGAGCATCCCCGAGGCTCCGCAGCATCCCCGAGGCTCCGGAGCATCCCCGAGGCTCCGGAGCATCCCCGAGGCTCCGGAGCATCCCCGAGGCTTCGGAGCATCCCCGAGGCTCCGGAGCGCTGCTCGGTGCAGCCCCCCCAGCCGGGAGCGCTTGCAGTGGGCAGCACACGTCCTTCCACATCCTGCGTGTCCCAGGCATCCCTCGGCAATCCCGAGCCTGGGACAGCCGGCACAGCCTGGAATTCAGCTGGAAATCAGCCTGAAAATCAGCTCAGCCCGGCATCCAAACTCAAACGTGGTTTTGGTGGCCCTTGAATATGGACAAGGCTGGGATTCATGGCATCAGCTGGTGTTGGTGCGGGGCTGAGTGGGGCCTCGGGGCTGCTGGTGCCACAAGCAGTCTCGCTGATTTTTGGATGCATGGGATGGATGCTCGGTGCTGACTAAACAATAACTCAGTGCCGGGGAGGCAGCATGGTCGGGGCACGCTGTAAATTAAGCCCCGGAGGATGTCACGGAGACGAGATCCTCCTTAACCTCACGCACTAGGAATTCAAGAAAGCCACCTTGGCCACCCTCATCCTTCCTCCCACGGTGCCTGAGACAGGCCAGACCCTGTCAGCTGGGATCTGCCTGGATCCTCCTAAATCAGAGCTCTGCTCTGCCTGTTCCTGAGCACAATCCTATCTCCTGGCTGTTGGACTGCGGCCAAACGCAATCACTTCTCTGAAAGACTCGCTAAATATGTTCAGCAAAAGAATTTAATTAGCCCCTTTCTCTTCCACATGAAGGTTTTTAAGAAAAGAAAGGGGGAAATAAAGGAAAAGAAAGAAGATCCCTGTCTCCCCCATCCATTTGCTCAGCTCGAGGTTGCAGTCCTGCTTCTCTGCTCGGAATTTCAGTGTGGCTCGCTTGGCTCGCCAAGGCCCAGCGAGCAGAATCTGCTCCTGCCCCTGCACTGCTCTCCCCAGGTGTCCCAGTGGGAAGAGCTGTGCATCCCTGCTCCTGCCCATTTACTGGGACTCGGAGTCAAAAGGATTGTTTGGTTGAGATTTTTGTTTTCAGCCTGCACTCCTGTGAGGGATGAATCATAGCTGCGTGCGTCTGGCTGAGCTACAGGGCTCTGCCGAATGCAGGGGAGCACAGGGACCAGCACATGGCCCTGTCAGGAGAGCTCCTCATGGAGCCATCCTGCTCCTCTCCCATGCCAGGGGGAGGGAGAACACTCCTGAAACGGCTGCAGGAGGGAGGGCAGGAGCTGTGGCATGGAGGGGACAGTGCCCGGTGCTGTTTGTCCAACCAGCCCCTCATGCTGGGGGGAGCCAGGGGATGGGGAGCAGGCAGGGGCTATGGGGTGGGCTGGCTTCTCCTCCCAGCTGGGGATGGTGACTCTGCAGCACCAGTGCCAACACTGGGGCTTGAAGCTGGTGTCTTAGACCTGGATAAACTGTGTTTGTGTCACCCAAGTTGCCAAAACCTCACCTGATCCTTTCTCTGCGTAGGCAGGGGTGATGAGAGCATTCTCTTGTGGTTGTTCCAGTTATTTTCACCTGATTCAGGCCTGGGACTGGGGAAGCAGGACCTGTGGGGTCCGTGGAAAGCAGATCCCTGTGGATGGAACCCAGGAACTCTGCTCAGCCTGGGGTTCAGGGCATGGCACCCTGTGATCCCACCAGGCTGGCTGAGCTGCTGCTGTCAGGTGAAGCAGTCAGGAACCAATCTGTTATGAAATTTATGAAATGTTATGTAACTGCGAGGAACCAAAAGACAGACTCTCTTAAAATGATATCCTTGTTAATAATCTCCTTCATCCATCACTGCTGCTCAAGGATTCTCTCGCTTTTATGCGGAACATAAATTATTTGGGGGTGGGAGGAGGGGTTCTCCGGGCGATGGGAATTACAAACAGCTGGTTGACCACAAATTGCACCTCCTGCATCATCAGCGAACGCATGTGAGCCCAGCACCAGCCCTGCACGCTACGTTCATGACCAGAGTGTGATATTTTCACTCTGATGATGCAGAATCCCTGTTTTTATGGTACCCACTCTGCGCCCACACAGCTCTGTGTGTCATAAGGGTGGCGGAGCCAGGAACCCCACACAGTGGCCACCTCATCCTCCTGTCCAGCATCAATCAGGTCCTGGCTTCAAATCTCACCTGGAGATCCCAGCTGGATGTCAGACTCCCCATCCCGAGGGGGCTCAGTTTGAGAGGGACACCCCACAGCAGTTTTTGAAGCCCCTTCTGGTATCCTGGGTACTTTCCCAGAATCACTCATGTCTCCTGCAACCCTTGGCCATGCCTTCTGTTTCACAGCATCTGAGCAGCGTGGCCAAAGCTAATGCTGATGTTGGCGTTCGTGTGGAGCTAAGGGTTAAGGGGAAGGGATCAAACCGCAGAACAGAGAGTGAATGCAGCTTTTCTTGTTCGTGCTGCATTGTGATATATTTAAACTTTCATTTAGCATAAATACTGTAGGTCAAACACCAGACAGATTCACCAATTATATTTTCCCCTATTAGATGAAATATGTTTCTAATTTGGCCATAGTTTTGTTTTATTAGACCTGTGGCAGTGAGGGTGACCCTGTTTCAAAATAACCTTTTCAGATCATTTAGCCCTAGTCTTTTGCAAATAGAGTTTGATAAAGCAAAAATGTGCCAGTCTATTTTTTAAGTGAGGGTTATGTGAACCCAATTCCTTCCCCAAGTCAGGCTGGGGCCCCACTGGAGCTTGGGAGCCCCTAGGAAAGCGTTATGTTACAGTCACTGTGTGTGCGCTCAGCGAGTGCCCCAGCGTGCGGAGAGAGAACTCAAATTGTGTTTATTTTGTGCAGCGCATTTGAGCCAGAGGATTTTTGTCTCTTTAAAATGTAATAAAATATAGTACTAGCATTTCCTGGGTTTCAGAGCTTCTCTGCGTGCTATTGGAAGGACGGCAAGGGGCGATGTGCTGACTCCAGCTCCAGATCTCCCTGGTTTTCTCAAAAGCAAGATCCCCAGAGCAGCAGCGCCAGGTATCTTTCGGGATCAGCTTTAGCTTTTTGTGTGTGGTGAAAACGGGAGAGATGAGTTATTTTTACTTTATGCAGTTCCATTTTTCTCCTGGCTTATCTGATCTGCTTATTGTACTGAGGGCTTTATTTCCTTCAGGCTCCAAAGGAAAGCTCCGAGCTTCCCGGAGCCCATTCAGCCTCGGTGTGATCCCATCAGCTCCGATGGCAGCGCTATCACCGCCCTTATCTCCCTATCGCCTCCGTTATCACACCGCTGACAAATCCTGCAGGAGTTTCACCCAGGTCCTGTGTGCCTCTGGAAGTTTTCCTGGACACCCAGGGTCTTCTCCCTGGCCCTTGCAGAGCCTGGGTGTTGTGGGTGCCTCTGTGAGCTTCCCAGCCAGAGGGGATTTCTCCTTGAGTAGAAACTCCCTAAACTGCCCTCCCACTGCTTTCATCTGCAAGGAGCCTACTGGAGTCACTTCTCCCTTTCCCTGATTTCAACCCCATTTCCCACATCCAAACCAATTAAAATCCTGGTTCATCAGCCTCTGGCAAGGGAGCAGTCCAGGAAATAAATCCCTTGAGAAGGGTTGCTGGGTGCTCCTGCTGCACTGCCAGCCCTTCCAGCAGCCCTGGGATGCTTTGGGGCCATCCCTGTGGGAATGGGGACTCTCACAGACACAGCCTTGTGGGGCTCCCACTCTTCTGCTTCCCCTCAGCTTCTCCCGCTGCTCCCTTGGCTCAGGATCCGTGTGGACCCCTGGAAGAGTCAGGAGGCACAGCCAAGGTGAATAATAACACACAGCTACACATGTGGCACCGTCACGTCCTCCTGCTGTCACCGGGCTCCTGCGGCTCCAGCGCTGCCTGTGCCAACGCCACCGAGAGCAGGAGCTTCCTGTGGCCGAACAGCAGGAATGTCACCATCCCCAAACAGCTGGAATGTCACCATCCCCAAACAGCAGGAATGGCACCATCCCCAAACAGCTGGAATGTCACCATCCCCAAACAGCAGGAATGGCACCGTCCCCAAACAGCGGGAATGTCACCAACCCCAAACAGCAGGAATGTCACCAACCCCAAACAGCGGGAATGTCACCAACCCCAAACAGCAGGAATGTCACCAACCCCAAACAGCTGGAATGTCACCAACCCCGAACAGCAGGAACGTCACCAACCCCAAACAGCGGGAATGTCACCAACCCCAAACAGCGGGAATGTCACCAACCCCAAACAGCAGGAATGTCACCAACCCCAAACAGCGGGAATGTCACCAACCCCAAACAGCGGGAATGACGTAGTCACCAGTGCTTTCATCATCCTGAATCGACATCATTCAAAGTAACAATCACAGCAAAGCTTTGCGTTTCGAGATTAAAACCAGCTGGAAAGCAGCGTGTATCCTGTGCAGAAAATGGTTTTTAAGATGGTGCTTTGAGTTGAGCAAGGCACGCCCAAAAGTTTGATGAAATTCGATATTCTTAGCAAATGTTATTGTTGCTTGTTAAATATTTGGTGAAATGCAAAGATCAATACCAAAGGAAACTATCAGCAGTGGCAAAACAAAATCCACGTTAAAATGTCCTTGAAATCAATCTATCCCTGTGAAATGTCCTCAGCTCCCTGAAACCGCCATTTCCAATGGAAATGCTCCATCAGAAAATTTCCTACAACACTGCTCAAAGCCTGGAACCCCAGAGCTGAACCGTTTCAGACACCGTTCAAAGCTATTTTTGTTAAGTCTTTAAAACCCTTTAAGACTTTATTGAGAGGAAATCCCTGTCTGTGCTGTCACGGAATTTAACAGTCTCATCTCTGGGCTGGGAGGAGATGCTCCTGTCCCCCCCTCGCTGTCAGGATGAGATTTCTCCCCGTTGCTCCCCAGGCTGCCTCAGTCCTGCTGTCTCCCCAGGAACTCTCCATGCCACAGGGATGGGAGGTGTTTGTAGTCTGTGTCTGTGAGTGGGGTTTGCTCCCCAGCACCGAGCAGTTCCTCCCATCACCCCGAGAGTTCCACTTGCTCCAGAGGCTGCTGCCAGTGCCAGAGACCTCTGAGACCCGGGCCAAGCTCTTGCACCACAGGGAGAAGGTGGAACTTGATCTTAAGCAAAACAGAAATGTCGCCAAGGGTTTCAGCTGGAAACCAAAGCTGGAAGGAGAGAAGTTTCCACCCCCTCAGCTCTTCTGGACAAGTGGGGGCTGTGGGCCCTGAGGTACATGGGGGCTGCCCATCGCAGCCAGAACAGGTCAGGAGGAGCAGCTGGACACCCCCTGGGAAAGGGAAATATGGGAACACCTTCAGCAATGTCCCGTGTGGTTGTTGCTGTTCTCTTTTCTCCTGATTTTCACCCCTGACATTTTCCCCCAGGTGCTTGATCCTGAGGCATTAAAGGATGATTCTGGGCCACAGAACTTGCAGGCAAGTGGAGAAAGTGACTTTATTTCTAGGCAGAAGCCAAATTTAGGAATATTGGCCGCAGAAGGTCACACCCTGTGAAAGGATGTGTGTCTGAACTCAGCGTGCAGAAAACAGCAGCACACGGCACAGGGGAGCAAAGCAGGTCACTGAAACACTTGTCAGCTTTTCAACATTGTTCTTAGACATTTTGGCATCCTAAAAACTGACAGGGGATCAAATGTTCCCAAATGGTGAAATCTCTAAGTAAGAAAAAGGCACATGTGCTTTTGAAAGGGTCCCGTGTTCTGAGCACTGCAGGCTGCAGCAGCCATAAATTGTATTTACAGCCTTGCTGAAGCGTGTCCTGTTTACATCGTCTGATCACTGTCCTGGGGACTGACTGAACCTATCAGGGACTGAAAAACCCACAGTTCCTTTTATTTGGAATCACGGGGAGGAGCAGGATGATGCTCTCACAGCAACCTCAGATTCCTCAGAGCTGTGTGTCTGCTGCTGCTTCAGACTCTGCAGCAAGGGCAGGTCCTTCACTCTGACCATTGTCCCAGCACCAGCACTGGGTTACGCCAGCAGAACACTCAGGGTTACATCTGGGCATGAACTGTGCTTCCCAGGGGCATCCCAGGAGCTGACACCAGCTGGAGAAATGCCTTTTGGTTTCCATCTTTTGAGAAGCCCAGAGTGTTCCTTGCCAGGCTGTGCTGCCAGGCAGGTTTCTCGGTGTCACTGATGTCAGATATGATTTCTGGTTTAACTTGCAGAAGGGATAGTATTTGGCTTTTCTTTACTCTTTGGAAACTTTCCCATGGAGCTCCATACACGATGTTTTCCTATCTGGAAATAGCCCAGATGCTGAAGGCAGACTCCATCACCCATATCCCAGCCTGGGACATTTGCTGGCAGATGACTCCTGCATGGGCAAAGGGCTGGTCCAAATTGTCTGGAGGAAAACCAAAGTGCCTCTGGCTGTTCTTCCAGCCCTGGGCAGGAGGTGATAGGGAGCACACCTGGGCACAGATGGTGCAGCACAGCTGGCACATGACCAGGGCACATCACAGAGCACCCTGGGCTCAGCAGGTCTGTCCCAGACCCTTGTGTGGCTCTGTTTTGTTCTCCAGGACCTGCTCCTCCAGAGTCCATTTCTGCCTGAGGCACAACCAGAGAGTTTCTTCAGCAATTGAAAAGTTATTTTCCTAAACGGACACTAATGTTTTTTCCATTAATTGGAAGAAATTCTGTGGCTATGGAAAACCTTAAAGTGATATCACTGTGAAAAACTGCAAAAAATTCACACTGGAAAGGGCTTACTAAATCCAGACTTTTCCCAGCCAAAAGGGACTTTAAAATAATCCCCCAGGGCCTCCACAGCACAAGAACTGGAAATGGCAAAAGGCCTCTCACTGGGGAGGCACAATGTGGGATGGGAGATTGTTTTGTCTTCCAGAGGGAGCAGCCATCCCATCCCATCCCATCCCATCCCATCCCATCCCATCCCATCCCATCCCATCCCATCCCATCCCATCCCATCCCATCCCATCCCATCCCATCCCATCCCATCCCATCCCATCCCATCCCATCCCATCCCATCCCATCCCATCCCTGCTCCATGCCTATTCCCCCTGGGAGACAGGGGATGAGCCAGCCCAGTGGCTCATTCCAGGTGCTGTCAGCAGCCTGGATCATCTCCTTTGATTTATCACACCAAGTTCCTGGAAGAAAAGGAAAAACAACCCAATCCAAAGCAACCCAACATTCCCTGGAGCCTTTGGGAAGGAGGGAAGCAGCCACCGTGACACAGGGCAGGGCCAGAGCAGCAGGATGAGCCTGGTGCTGTGACAGATGGGCTGAAGCTCCTCCTGAGACCTTTGGCAGCTCAGGAGCTGGCAGAGACATGGCCAGAGGGTCCTGTCCATGTCCATCCCTTCCCACAGAGATCCTGGGAGCAGCTCTGTCCCGTTCTCCGGTGGCACCGGAGCGCTGGTCCCGCAGCCACGTGAGCTCCCAGCAAAGGCAGAGCCAGCCTGGCTCACACAGCCCAATTACCACAGGCATAATTGTTTGCAGAATTGGAACCTTCATTTGCTTTGAGTTCTTCCCAACTTGCCCAGTCCTCCAATATCTCCCTTCTCTGTCAGACATTCTCTGTTCCAACATAAATACAGATTTTTCTGGAAATGTGATTTATTTCCCCTAATTTTGATCTCTTCTTGCATTCTTCAGTTGAAGAAGCAGAACCCATGAAGAGTTTGGCTGACAGAAGTATTTGTGCAAAGGTTTCCTTTTATCCCCTCTTCCATATTTTTCTCAAAAAACAGCTACCTAAATCCAAATAAGATTAAGAGAAAAACCTTTCAAATGGGCTACATTAATTTAGTTACCAGATCCTTTGCAATGATGAAAGAAGCACAATATTCTTATGTAATAAGTCCTGCTTTATAAATGCATTAATTCTTAAACTATATTGTTTTAATAAACAAGGCTCTAGACATGCCCAAGGGCACTGGTATTCTCAGAAGAGTTTTCCAAGAAGGCTTGTGTTGTTGGATTATTATTCCATTACTTCCAAGTTCACCGAGTAGAGCTATTTTTTTTCATACTCATATTGCAGTAAAAACAACAACTTTCAAATACTTTCTTGAGGAGATTGGGAATCAAAATGGAAACTATTTGTGTAGGATGAGAAGTGCTGAAAGTCTCTCGGTTCATGCAATTACATCGGGAATCTGAGGCCTGACTCGTTATTAAGGGGCAGAAGGGTGGGGAATTCAGGTCACAGCTGAGCTTCCCTGGCTAATCCCACTCCTGGGGATACACTGGAGGGGTTGTGGCCAAGCCTGAGGGCTGCAGGCAGGACCCAGCTCTTGGCCATGCCCATCCTGGGCCAGCAGGATCTCTGGGGTGTCGGTGGCTGGGTGCTGAGCGCTGCCCTCGGAGCTGCTCCAGCACCGTGTCCCTCCTGCTGTGGCTCCTGTCCTGCTGCCTCTGAGCCTGGCTTCCCTTCAGCTCCCCCAGATCCACCTCACACCTCCACAGTTCCAGCCTCTAGGTGACTTGGGTCACCTAGAGGCTTTAGAGACTCGTTTTAAGATCCCATCTCTTGGAATGCCAGGGTATTCCCCCCTTGCTGGATGGGCTGGGGGGCACCAAGCTGGTCAGGAGCGGCTCAGGCAGGGTGGGATTGACAGCAAATTCTGGCTGGTGCTGGGATATCTGTATTCCCACAGATATTTCCTCAGGTAATCCCTCTGGGGGAGGGCTGACTAGCAAAAATGGTAGTAGTGAGATAACTCACATATGCCCCCCAAACCAGCTTCTCATGATGCTGCACAAAGCCAGGAAAAGCTGCTGTGCCAGGGCAGCTCGTGCTGTATTTAGAGGATGAAGCATTCCTGGAGTGTTCACCCCATTCAATGCCTGGCCACGAGTGGATGTGCAGTTTTGGGGTGCTGTGTCCTGATCATTCCACGTCCCACAGGAGAGGAGCAGCTCCTGGAGGAGCCAGCACAGAGCTGCTCTCCTCCCTCAGCCTCCTGTCGGCACCGGCTGCTCTTTCCAACCGGATGCAAATGAAGGGAAATCTCACCCATTTGTGCCTCTGTGGAGTATCTTCTGCCTTATTCCCATGAATTATTAGCTCACTTTTATTGGGTTTGGCTTGCAGGAGGATGACTATTTCATCCATCAAATCAGAATCTTTTTAACACTAATACTGAATTTATAGAAGTGGTTAAACGAAGTGTTGACAATATGGACAATGTGTTTCTGATTAACGCTGCGATTTAACAGGGAGCTGCCAACGGCCGGGACTCACTAAACTGGAGCAGCGCTTTTCCAGACCCAGGGGCTGGAGCTCAGCACTGCAGATGTCAGGGCTGGCTGCAGGGGGCTGGCTGCAGCCAGGCTGCTCCCAGGAGCTGTGCTCTTCCCCTGTGCTCATACCCATACTGAGCTTTCCCCTAACCACACCTGTATTGGGCTCTTTTCTGTGATCTCACCTGTACTGTGCTCTTCTGCTTCTCCTGGTGGGTGCATTTACCTGTGCAGGGACAGAACAGCTGGGCCTGCAGCTTTGAAGAACATCAAAACAGATTAAAATATGATCTTCCTTTTCCTTCCTTCCTTCCTTCCTTCCTTCCTTCCTTCCTTCCTTCCTTCCTTCCTTCCTTCCTTCCTTCCTTCCTTCCTTCCTTCCTTCCTTCCTTCCTTCCTTCCTTCCTTCCTTCCTTCCTTCCTTCCTTCCTTCCTTCCTTCCTTCCTTCCTTCCTTCCTTCCTTCCTTCCTTCCTTCCTTCCTTCCTTCCTTCCTTCCTTCCTTCCTTCCTTCCTTCCTTCCTTCCTTCCTTCCTTCCTTCCTTCCTTCCTTCCTTCCTTCCTTCCTTCCTTCCTTCCTTCCTTCCTTCCTTCCTTCCTTCCTTCCTTCCTTCCTTCCTTCCTTCCTTCCTTCCTTCCTTCCTCCCTCCCTCCCTCCCTCCCTCCCTCCCTCCCTCCCTCCCTCCCTCCCTCCCTCCCTCCCTCCCTCCCTCCCTCCCTCCCTCCCTCCCTCCCTCCCTCCCTCCCTCCCTTCCTCCCTCCCTCCCTCCCTCCCTCCCTCCCTCCCTCCCTCCCTCCCTCCCTCCCAAAAGATGGGAGCTGTACAAAGCAACTGGCAAAGGGAACAGAAGGGAGAGGAGGAGAGGGGAGTGTGTGCAGAGCCACGCTGATCACAGCCAAGATGAGAGGATCCTGCTACCTGGAGCCTCCTCTGAGAGTGCTCACAGGCCAGAGAGCTTTGATCCCCTCCTTCCCTCTCCTCACTAATCGCCTTCATGGCAACACTGAACTTCTGAAATTCAACAGCTACTAAAATATCAAGTATTTAGGGCTGGGAAAACCTTGAGGAGTGCTAGGTTTCAAGAGATGTTTTGGTTTCTCTTGAGTTCAGAGCTGCAGTTGGAGTTGGGGAATTTTCTTCCTGTGGCTTTACATCTGCTGGGTTTGCTGCTTGTTCCAGGGGGATTGATTCAATCCTGGAAAAAAAATTGACGTGTGCAGCTTAGGGTTAGAAGAGCCAGGAAACCCCAGGCAGGGAATAGACCAGCAGGTTACCCTGGGCAGGGCTGGAAGAGTCAGGTAAGCCCAGGCAGGAATAGATGAGCACATGGAATTTCCCTGCAGCACAGTGAGCAGTGCCTGGGCCCCTGGCACAGTGTGACCTGCCTCATGTTTATCCCTCTGCTCATACCCAGAGGTGTTTGATTGGCCCCCACCAGTCTAAATTCCACCTGCAGTGATGGAGCTGTGGTTCCTGTACCGCCAAATCTTGGATGCCTGGGCTGCTTGGGACTTGCTATAAAATCAGTTTCATCCCTAGTAACACTGGGATGAGTTCAAAGTGTGTGATAAAATCACTTTTAAACCTTCACTCAAAGCTTGAGCAAAAGCCAGGCTGACCCTGCTCTAAAGCTCCCTTTTCCTCACCCTGCCCCCATCTCTTACAGCCCTCCTCCCCCAACCATCCCCAAAATATCCCAGCCCTTGTCTGGCCTTGTTTAAGAGTCAGCTTCAATAGTACCTTTGTTAAGGGTAAAATCTCATTAAATGTGAGGTAAGAGGAAATGAAAAAGTGTAAAATATCCAGATTTATTACCTGTTGTCTTCTGAGCATTTGAGAACCAGGAGCTGGGGGCAAGGGGCCATGTGGGATCAGAGCTGTGAGCCACGAGCCTTCCCCACCACCCGTGCTGCCTCTGGCTCCTGGGGCACTGCCTGCTCCTGGCACCCGCTTACCAAAGAAAAAAAAGGGGAATTCTGTTCTTTTTGAGATAAAAAAGGTGAATTGCCCTGAGCTCCACCACCCCATGCATGTGCAGGTGGGGATGTTTATTTACTGAACTGAGAAATATTTCCTACCTCAAAGGGAAGGTTTTTCAGGAATGGTGACTCCTGCTTTTCCTCCTGTTCCAAAGGTGAAGGGAAAAGCAAACCCACTAAATTACAGTGTTTGGTTTATTAACTCTGCTAATGAGAGAGCAGCCTGCATGGCTGGGGGAGAGCGAGCGAGACCCTCTGCTCTGGTGCATCACACTTGGGGTGCCCCTGAGCTGCTCCCTCCTTTTCAGGGTGGAGAGAGGTGCCAGGGCAATTAAAGAAACTATAAAACTTGATAAAACTGCTCTGCTCCTGGAGCAGCCACAGCGAGCCATGAGCACAGGATGGAGCCTGTGAGTGGTGCAGTGGTGGGGCTGTGCCCATGGCAGGGTGGTGCTCCAGGGTTCCTCGTGCCCAGTGCTCTCCCAACACGAGTCCTGGGGTGGGATGTGAGCACACACAGGTCCCAGGGTGTGATTTATTCATACACAAGTCCTGGGATGTGGACTGTTTGCAGGGCCCGTGCTGCCTCTCACCTTCCCCGTTTGCGCTCAGGGATGCGCCGCTCGCTTTGTCCTTTAACTGAATTAGTGGCTGGGGAGTAATGAGATAATCTGTCCTCTCTCCCTGCACGAAATAGGGGAGCCAATGTCACTGGTGAAAAATGTGGGGCCACCCACTGGGCCTGGGTGGGAGGGGGGTTGTGCTGAGGCTGCCACCGGCTACAAACAAGTGGCATTTCTGGGCTTGCTGTCGGGTGGTTTCCATGGAAAACCCTCTGCAGCTTTGGCGGGACCCATCAGCACCGCTGTCCCCAGCCCTGTGTCCCTTGCCCACTCCCCCAGCCCTGCTGCCAAGGCCACCATCAAACCACATCTCCACATCTGCTAAATCCAGGGGCTGAAAGCACACGTGGGGTGTGTGCTTTGACAGTGCCAGCACGCTGGTGTTGTTCTGGAGAGTCACAAGAAAATCCCCATCCCACTCCTGCCTTGGCAAGAACGTGCTCAGGCTCTCTGCGGGAGCAGGGACCCTTTCCCGGGATGATGCCCGCCCTACCTGACCTGTTTGCGGTGGGACACGTCCCGGTGGGTCACAGCAAGCTGTGCCAGGGCTCGGCCACGGGGCTGGGCGTGGTGGCAGATGCAGGAGGGGTTCACATTGTCCCCACAGAGGCTGCAGTAACTGGTGACATTAGCGAGTGGCGGGGCTCCGGGTGCCTGCTGGTTCTCCCTCCATCCACTCTGTATTCTAACCCTAATTGTCTGCAGCAACCTGTTATTACGGCGCCTTTAACATGATAGACACAAATAGGACGCACTAATCCACTACTCTTTGGTTTAAGAGTCATTACAAAGTGCTTAATTAAGTAAGCCTCACTTAATCACAAAATGTTTGCATGCTAAACGAGTTCTTGTGAAGCACGACACTTGACATATTCTGTACAAAAATAATTACAAGCGGGAGGCCCGGTACATTGAGCCTCCGAACATTTCATTTCAGGCCTTGCCCATTCATCACCAGGCTGGAATTAAAAGGCTTTCAGCGCAGAACTCCCACATTCCTGGCGGCTGAGTCACCGCTGCCACTGCCGTGCCTGGGTGGCTGCCACCGGCTCCCTGAGCATGTGCCAGGGCCATGGCACAGCTGCTGCTGCCACCGTGGTGTGACCACATCGTGTGGCACCCGGCCGGGAGTGGCACCATAGGACAAGGATCCTAGGAAAGGCCAGTGGAGCATCCATGGAAGCAGCACAGTGGAAGGAACTTGTTAGTGTTGAGGTGTCCAAGCGTTGTGTTCCCTTGGAATGGGCAGGGGGAAATTCTGTGTCTCCCTGCCCCAGAGCTCTCCTAAAGACAGTCACCCTCTACCCCGAGGGACGGGGCTTTCCCAAATCCCCGCCCTCGACTGCATAAAGGCTGCCTGAATGGGATTGTGTCAGGAGCAGCCTGCAGACCTTTGTTGGGTGTGCTGGCGCCCATTAAAATCCCTTTCCCTATTGGGATAATTGGGATCCTTATCCCAGCCTGCCTTTTGAAGGAAACCCTTTAATTAGCATTCTCCAGGCTCAGGAATGCCCTCAGCACTACATTTGTTTTCTCACGTGCTGCTGCTCAGGTCAGGGTACTTCATGCTCCAAAATGCAAAGTGCAAAGTGCACAGGAGCATCCATCCATCCATCCATCCATCCATCCATCCATCCATCCATCCATCCATCATCCATCCATCCATCCATCATCCATCCATCCATCCATCCATCATCCATCCATCCATCCATCCATCCATCCATCCATCCATCCATCCATCCATCCACCCATCCATCCCTCAGGGCATGGGCACAGCCAGAAGCCCCTCTTTGCCTGCAGGTGCCCTCCTCTTCCTATCTGTGTTTGGGTGGTCACTGCACCATGAAAGCCAGGAGAAGAAACATTTGTAGCATGGAGAGATCCTGCTGAGCACGGGGATGATGGTGGCAGCTGGAGGGTCACAGGTCCTGGTGTCCCCAGCATCCCCAGGCATGCCAGGGCCAGGCTGTTTCCTGGGCTGGGATGGGGAGAGCTGCCAATGTGGAGCTTTCATTAGTCTTTCTCCAGAAGCAGGTGTTCAGTGTTTATCAGGGCTAACCAAACAATTTATATTAATTAGGAGGGTATTTGTGGCTGGCCCCTCACTGTGGTGCCGTATCAGGGTTTTGTTGCTGTGACTCCTCCATGGCTCCATCCCACCCCCAGCACCTCTGCAGGATGGGCCTGATTGCAGCAGTTTTGTGTTGGAGGAAAATTGGAAAAAAAGATTCAACAAGGCTGCAGCATTCTGTGTGACATTTTCATATCAAATCGTTTCAATTTTTAATTCTGAACCAGCCTGTATTTCAATAGTTTCATTATTTATCACATTATGTTTTGTGTTTTGCATTGTTACTCTTGTCTTCTATATTAATTTTGCATGATGAATTATTTTGCTTGAAGTCAAAACCAAAATGAAATCCAAGCGATTTTGTCAAAATTCAAAGGTTTTAGTCAAGCTGCAGCGAGGATTTCCAGCCCTTTCCTCCACACACAAGTTAAAAATCTCCGCCTCTGCTCTCCTTCCAAAAAATTGCTTGAAACCTGGAATTTGTGCAGCAGCTGTGCAGGGTGCTGTTGATTTCCAGCTCCCAGGGATGCTTTTCCTTTCTGTGTGGTGAGTGAAGGGCAGGGGGGAGCGAGGGGACACCAGGTAAGGGGGTCCCAGGAGGAGCCAGGCCTCGGCCAACCTGAGCCTGCCTGGGGCTTGGCCGCCAGCACTGACCCAGCAGCAGGAACACACATGGTAAAAATTAGTGAGCAACATTCCCAAACTTGGTCATCTTTGCTCCCACACAGGCACAGAGTTCCAAGGCACAGGCCCAGGGCTGGGGCTGGGGCAGGCAGTGGGTGCTCTGGTGAGTCCCACTGAGGGAAAGATGCCTTGCAGGGATGGACATTCACTCCTGGGAGGAAACAAAGTGATCTGTGAACTCCATCGTGAGCTGGACTGAGACTTGGCCCAAAAATGGAGGGATGGTTGGTTTTTGTCCAAAACCTCAAAGCGTCTCAGATTGCCATTTTCAAAGTGAGATTTTTCATCACAAACTGGCTTTTATCAGTTAAGCCAAATTTGGGGTTCTGCCTTTGTTTTTTGGAGGGAAAGCCTGAGGAAAACTGGTTCCACAACTTAGCATGAAACACAATATTTCAGTTGAGTTTCAGGCTTGTCCCCATACAGCCTTTTAATCACTCGTTGCTCTGAAGTTCTATATGTTTATTTTTGGGTTGATTTTCTGCTGCTGAAGCAAGAGTGAATTGGTGATTAGCCTGGTGTGAGCTGCTGGAAGCTCTTGCAAGGGAACAGGGACACGTTCCTGCCCCGTGCCCATCCCAGTGTCGGGAGCAGAGACCCGCAGAACCTTCAGAGACTCTCCTCCCTTCCCTCCCTCTGCCCACATTCCCCTCTCTCATTTTGGCATTCTTTGATGTTTTCCCAGGTGATTTCGTCTCTCTGCATCTGTTTTGTCCTCTCTGGGTGTGGTGAGGGGCTGGGAGCAGGGAGAAGGGCTGTGGTGCTCCAGCTGGCAGAGGTGCCAGGTTGGTGCAGCCGCAGCATCCTCTGCTCCCTGACCGTGTGAGCATCCCCAGGCTGCACCAGCAGCCAAGGGACACCCACCCTCTCCCCAGGGTGTGTCCCATCCCCACAGAGGGCCAAGGGCAGCCGCTGCCCAGGGGCACGGGGCTGTGCCCCGTTGCTGGCCAGGCGTGCTGGCCCACGGTGGCTCCGGGCCGGATTAGCCGGGTTAAACCGCTAATGCAGCCGCTGCGTGGAAGGCTGCTTTCAGTAAGTGGCTCCCTGTAGCTTATTTGACTCCAGGCCCAACTCTAATGTCTCAGTGGGCCTGTTACATTAAGCAGGCCCAAGTGGTAGGAGATTTAAAGCATCAAAATGAAGTGCTTTATCACTCCGTACTGTGTTCTTGGCTGCTTTCGTTGGCCTCACTTCACAGGCGCCGCAGCCTGCGAGCCGAGCCCTCTCGGCAGGCCCATTACAAATTCCACTTGTTGACGGTTGCCTTGTTGCAGGATTTAATGGTAGAATAATATTTACACAGTAAACTCCTCTGGAGGTGTTATAAACACCATAAAAAGGATTTTAGAAGCTTAATGAGCGTTAGTGAAGTCGAGACAGGATAATGTGGCAACTGTGCACTGTAATCTGATTTGGCACCTTCTGCACAGCAGGAGTTAGTGGGTGGAAGAGCTTTTTACTTTTTTTTTTTTGTTTTAGTGTGTAATATTGTTTGTTTAGCACGGTGCTGAATGGGGGCTGTAGAGCCAGGCACCCACAGACTGGCTGACACGAGTGCCCACCAGTGTGGGGAGCACGGGCACTCCCGGTACGTCCGTTCAAGATATCGCGGTCACGTTGTGTCAGATGTGAAAAGATCCATGTCTGGGCCAGTTCAATGCCCAGTGACACAGCCCTGAACATAGTCATGATGGTCACAGCAATAATTCTGGGACATAAAAATGACAGGCAGTAGGTTTAGATAAGAGATTAGGAAGGAATCCTTCCTTGTGAGGGTGGGGGGGCCCCTGGCACAGAGAAGCTGTGGCTGCCCCATCCCTGGAAGTGTTGGACAGGGCTTGGAACAACCTGGGCTAGTGGAAGGTGTCCCTGCCCATGGCCAGGGGTGTAATTGGATTAACTTTAAGGTCCCTTTCAACCCAAACCATCCTGTTATTGTTTGATGATGATTTTGGGCACGGGGAGCCAGGCAGGCAGCAGCAGCGGGAACAGTGGCTCTCCCATTGGGTGAGGCAGGAGATGGGTGATGATTTTGGAGCTGGGCAGCACTGCAAACAGCCCAGTTTGGGGGCTCTGCCAGGGGGCTGACTGGCTCCTGCCACCCCTGGGCTGGCCCAGACCCCTGGCACAGAGAGGGGTGCAGAAGGAGCAGTCCTGGGAGCAACGTCACAGGCTCACCCCAGCAGCCTCCTGCAGCCCTGCATTTTCCTGTATCTTTTTCATGTTATAATTCGTTTCCCCTTTAGCTGAGCTGCAATCACCCCTGGTATGTGTGTGAATTCACACCTGGACACACACACAGGTGCACGGCGTGTTCTGGGAGCAATTGTGACTCAGCCTGGGGCTGGTGATTCACAGGCAGATATTTTGGGGGTTTGTCTCAGCGAGGAAGCAGTTCCTCTGTGTGGGGCTCCGTGGGCACCTCGGGGAGGGAGGATGGAGAATGGTCCCTGCCCATCTGTGCCCAGGGCTGCCTTCTGCCAGTGAAAGAAACATTGGTGGTGGGAACATTCCTATTTCTGCAGAGTGCTGATTACCAAGGGGATCTTCCTAGCTGCCTGCTGGAATGACTTTTCAGGGTTTAGATTATTTTTTGTTTTCAGTTTTGAATGTTTCCATATATTTTATATTGCTGTTACATAATCATATACATGATTTAAAAAAAATAAATCTATTTAATAAGTACTTTCAAAAAATGTTAATTTTTTTCAACTTCAGAACCCACCCCAAAGGTGAGGAGCAGTGTTTCAGCCGTGAAGTGACCAGCTGCCTCCCCTGCAGCCCCTCTCCCATAGCACAGGGTCCCCCATCCCATCTCAGAGCATCCCATCCCTGCTCAGAGTCAGACCCATCCCATCCCAGACACTCTGTGGGGGCTGGTGGACTTCAAGGGCTTGGATTTTGACACTCGAGGAACTACCCCTGGCCTTTCCAATTTCCAAGGGACGTGAGCAGCCATGGATCTCAAGACTGACTTGCCAGCAGCAAAAAGCTGCCTTTTGTAAATAAGCCAATATTTTCTTTCTTTCAAGGGGAAGCTGACAAAGATCAATACCAGCCTGCAAAAGACATTGCCCTCTTAAGAATTAGCCCTTTGCAGAATCATTAATCCAGGAAGCTGTTACAGGGTGACAAGAGCACAGAGGCTCTGCCAGCTCCTGGAGGGATGGCAGCAACATCCCTTTATGCACAGAAAAACAAACCAAATGAGCTTGCTGAGAAAACCGTGGCCATGGGTTCGTTCTGCCCAAGAAACACATTGGACTTTAATTAAGGAAGGCTGGCTGCACTCTTAATCAGCGTCATTAAAGTTTCCTGGTGCTTTGCTCTCATTGGACTTCCATGAGCTCTGTGCAGGGCTGGGATGGTGGCATGTTGTGGCTGCCCCATCCCTGGAAGTGTCCAAAGTCAGGTTGGATAGGGCTTGGAGAAACCTGGGCTAGTGGAAGGTGTCCCTGCCTGTAGAAGGGGGTTGAAATATGACAGTCTAAGGTCCCTTCCAACCCAAACCACTGGTTCTGGTCCCCTCTGCCACCCTCCATCCCTGTGGCAGGGCAGTGTGTCCCTGCCTGAGCCCTGCCAGCTTCTCTCCAGGCAGCAGCCAGGCCACAGACACTCAGGGTCAGCAGCTGCTGAGGCTGCTGTGAGGGGCAGGGAGAGCCACCAGTGTTTGAGGGAGCAGGGCTGGCCAGGTCTGGCTCATTAAATAAGGTGTGGGTCACAATTAGACAATAGGGTCAGCAATCATCTGGCAAAGGTGAAGCTAAATTAGCTGGTGCCTACAAACCAAGGGAATGACCCATCCATTTGGGAAGGGGCTACCAGGGATGGATGGGGGTGTTGCTGTCACCAGCAGCATTTCTCTGCTACTGTGTACATGTTCTTCTGCTCTCTGCAGCTCTGTTCTTTCCCTCTGGTTGGCATCAGGACCACAGAAATGCAGCTGATTGTGGACCAGCTCTGTGGAGCTCAGGACAGGTCTCTGGAATTGAGGAAGCTCACGTGGCCTCCATAAAAGAGGCACAATCCGTCCTGGGTCAACAGGACAGTTTTCTCCCTTGAAACACAATGCTGTTGGGCCACAGCCTGGTACAGGGACACGGTGGTGGCACTGCCATGCAGCACCAGGGGAAACTGGGCAGATCCTGGCCCTGCGTAGGGCACAAGAACCTGCACAGGCTGAGCTGCCAGTGTGGGGGGTGAGATAATCTCACCTATTATCTGATTTAAACAAGAAAAATAAAAAACAGCCAAAACCCAAGACCCTGGTGTGTTTGGTGAACAGCTAGAGATGGAAAAATAATTCTAAACAAGGCATTTGTCACAACATTGCAGGGTCACCCGCTAAGGCAGGGAGGCTGAAGAGGGAAACAGTTCTTAGGGGTAATTACAATTTATAAGAAGTTTTGTGCTGGCTCTGTAATTGTCGGGGGGTGGCCATTGGTGCTGCAGGGCTGGGAAAGCACCACAATAGAGCTGTAATTTAGAGGGCTGGAACCGTGAAGCCAGAAGCGGTTTGGGAATTATTGCTAATCTTTATGGATTCAGCCACTGACGTGCTGGCCGAGGCGGTTTGGGTTACAGGAACCGTGAGCAGGGGTCTCACGCTGCCCCGGCACCTCCTGCCCGAGCCCCCGTGGCCCTGGGTCAGCTGGAGCAAATGTTTCATTTCTGCCTCAGTGAAGAGCTCTCAGCTTCCATGGGAGAAGTTATAAAGAGGAAAAAAGTTGCCTTATCACCTTTCCTTAATGAAAGAAGCTCCAAGAGAGGTACTTTGGAGAAGGGCCAGGAGTGACAGGACAAGGGGGAATGGCTTCCCACTGCCAGAGGGCAGGGGTAGATGGGATATTGGGAAGAAACTGTTCCCTGTGAGGGTGGAGAAGCCCTGGCACAGGCTGCCCATAGAAGGTGTTCCTACTCCTGGCTCACACCTGGCTGTGAGTGAGGGCAGCATGGGAAGGGAATTTCTGCCACAGAAGCCCCTCTGCTCTTGGTCCCTCCATCCCCTGCCAGCGTGGAGCAGCACAGCTCTGTCACATCAGGCAGCTGCCTGTGTTCGGCAGAGTTAAAAAAAAGAAAAAAAAAAAAAAAAATCACACTTTTTTCATTTGTGCTAATTTGCATATTAATAGTTTGCATATTAAACAACTACTTCAGAGGGTGGGCGGGCTAATGAATGCAGCAGTCTCCTCTATTTTAACTCAATTTGCCTCATCCATATTCCAATGACTTTGGGGATTGGTATTCAGTTTTCATTGAAATTATCCAAGCCAGACCTAATTTGTGCTGCCCTTCCATTAATCCAATTAATTAGCACCATTGATGTGTGCTGCTTTTGTGAGGCGCTTTGTGCGGCGCCGCTGCCGCTAATGACAGCCTGGGATCAGAGCGAGTAACGAGCAAACCAAAGGAGCGTTTGACCCTTCCTGGACCCTCACACAATGCAGCACTTTGGAGTCTGGAGGCCCTAATTTAGGTTCGATAGTCCAAATTATAGACAATAATTCAATATTCTTTGTGGGGAGCTGAGCAAGTGTCACCCTGTCATTTGTTTAGCTTATAATTTTTTATTTTTTTTTCCCCTGCCTCTTTATTTAGGTATTTTTTTCCCCCCCTTTTCATTATTTTCCAACCTGGCCTTCCTGCTCCACCTCCAGCATTGATTTCTGACCCTGTTCCACTGAGAGGGCTGAGGATCTCTTTACTCTGAAGGAATTCATTAACCTTTCCCCTGCCCAGAACTGGAGAGAAAATCTTTATATTTTTAAGTAAGGCAAATAAACACTGGCAGTGACTAGTGGAGTCCCCTTGCTGGCTGCTCCCCAAGAACTCCAGTGCCAGATTAGGAACTGCTTCTGGGTTTCAGTTTTTTGGGTAATTTTTGGTTAGAAATATAGTTTAAATACTGACTGAGCTTCTCCAGACCCTACTCAATGACCCTTGCAGGTCCTTCCTAACTCAACATATTCTGTGAGGAGTTTCTGCACTGGTAACCACCCCACATCTTCTCCTTCCCCAATGTCCCCACAATGGCCAGGACCAATTTAAATTGGTGGGATTAAACATGGCAGAAGAGTAGCAGAAAGCCATTCCCATGGCCACAGCTGCTGGGCCAGGGTTCCTGCTCAGAGTGCCACCAAAGCCCCAGAGAAAGGGGATGCAGAGGAGCTGCAGATGTGTCCAGATGCTGAGGAAGCAGCCACTGCACCTGGCACGCCTGTTCTCCCCCATCCCTCCTTCCCTGGCTCACCGGAGGAGGAGAAGCTATTAAAGGAAGCGTTTAGCTGTGGTTATCCACAGGTAGGTCACTAAACTCATTAAGGTAATTAATTACACACGGCACATTCACTGTGTCCACAAGTGTTTGAACTGTAAGGAGACAGGAATTGTCAGTGCCGGGGAGGACAGAGAGTCAATTTGCACAGGGATATGGAGATTTGGGTGCTCAGCTTCCTTTTAACTGGAACTAAAGCTGAAGGGTTTTTCAGGAAAATTCTCAGGGAGGCAAGAAGCCCCTACTGCAGGAAGGCCGTGTGTAATTTGGTAGAACCATTGTTTGGGGTGAAACAAATCATTTGAGGCTTTAAAATCTCGCAATAGATAATTTAAAAATTGCTACAGGAATAAAAGTTGAACCTGGTTTTAACTCTACTTTGTTTCCCTCACTACTACAACCAACATTTCACTTTGGGACAGAGGCGTGGTTTAATGCTGTGGAAGAATGAGGTTTTCCAGGAGTTTTGCAGAGGTTTCTGCATCAGCCGGATCACACATCCCTACAGGCAGGCTGGGGTCCCTCTGCTGTGGCTCTGATGGGTCAAGATGCTGCCAGGAATGTTCAGTCCTTGCTGGGCTGGGACCAAGGGGACATTGTGGCCGTGTCACCGAGCCACAGGAATGGGTTTGGCACTGCCAACTGGGGCTTTCCTCCTGTGCCTCCCCATGCTGTTCCCAATCACTCCTCAGCATTATAAATCATGCTATTGCAATAGCAGCTTATACAGTCAGTTGCCTGCAAGATTTTCCTGATTAACCTCAAAATCTGCTATAAATCTTATTCCCTTCTTTCTCATGGAGCTTCAGGGACACAAACAGGCTCTGCTGCTGCTGGGGCTGAGGTGCTGCCTGCACTGTGCCAGCTAACATGGGACACAGGGAGCTAAAAAAATCATTAAAACCTCTCTCCTCACAGGGTCCTGTGTGCTCTGAGGAGGAGGAGGAGGGAGACAGAGCCATTGGCAGCTGTTTCCTGGAGCTCCAGCTTTGCTGGGCTCCTGGGGCTTCCCAAACTTTTGATAACCCCTCTGGATGATCTTTGGTGGTGGCAAGAAGAGGAGTGAGGCACTCAAAGGCAGGTGGCATTGAATGGGTATTTATTTCTTTGTCTGAGGTGGGGGCCCTTGTACCAACCTGCACGATCCCTCTGCCTGTCTGGCACTGCCGCAGTAAGATCCCGTTTAGTGGCATCACTCAGGACTTGTCACATTATGGTATGTCACAACATGTCAGGCTCTGACAGGCTGGATACCTGCTATTAACTCGAGACTAGTTGCAAATACAAAATAGAGGTGGTGAATGAAGGCAGTGCCAGGAGCAGGGTGGATGCCGGTGCTGGCACTCAGGGTATGGCTCTGCCAGCCCAGCTTTGCAGAGTAGCCCAGGGCTCCAGCATGCTCAGCTTGGATATGGGAACACAGCCTCCAAAATGGTGCCAGAGAGTTGGAAAAAATTCCTCCTGACACCAAAGTGTCAGTTTAATCCTGACAGAGCATCCTGGCACCGGAGCTGTCAGCAGCACCAGGAGCAGCAGCACCTGCAGCCTGTCCCTGCTGTAGCTGTGTCTGGACCTGATGCTCCTGGGAAAAGTGGAGAAGCAGGACAAGGCTGGAGGCCGAGGTGTGGTTTGGGGAGGGATTCCTTCCTGCTGCTGCACCTGGCCTGTAGAAATCCCTGAAGCCAGTTTAATTAATTGGCTGTCCATGAGTGCAGCACAACAAACAGTCGATCAGGTCTCCTTTTGCCCCTGTTGTGATATAATTTACCTTTAAATCAGAAGTTTAATTACAGCCTCACCCTCCTTCATCACACCTGTCCTCCCAGGAACCGGACAAGCCCTGTCTTGAAGCCAATCTGGCCTCCAGGACCTCACCTGGGATGTCTGGGAGGTGTGGAGTCCCATGAACCGAGTGAGAGAGGGTCCTGCTGGGACCCTCCTGCAGAGCTGTGGGGAGCACACAGGCACTCTGCTGTGGTCACCAGTGAAAATCCCTGAGTATTTCTGCTCCTGGTACCCACAGGCACCCTGCGGTAAGTTCCCCTGGTTTGGGAGCAGGAGCAGCAGCACTGTGGGGCTGACTGGGGGAGAGGAAAGCTGAGTTCAGCCCTGCTGGAGGCCCAGGCAGAGCTCATGAGCCGCTGTTGGAATCCTGGCACCTCCACCTGGTGCTGCTGGCTGCTGCCCTGCACGTCTGGAGCTGTTGCAGCCACGTCTTTCAACACAACCCAGGTGGATGACAGCTCTCTGTCCCTCCTTGTCCTGGGATGTCCCTGGCTGGCTGGGTGATGGATCCTCACCAAGCTGAGTTGGGGGCATCCAAGCAGAGCCTGGCACCCCCTGACACCCCTGAAGGGCCAATCCTCTGTGCCCGCACTCCCTGTGCCGCTATAGAACCCCCTTGTCTTCCCTAGTCCCTCATGCTGTAACAAGCCAAAAACCAGGCTGGCTTTTATTTGCTTTATTATTAAGCTGATGAGGTTATTTAGCCCGTTTTATGCCCCATTAAATTCTGTGTTTGAAATTCTGTGGAGCGCTTTGCAAACACGCGCTCCGCGCCCGCCAGCGCCGCCGCCGGGGTTTGCCTTGGAGCACCCGCGCCCGTGTTTACTCCCTGGGTATTCTCTGCTTCCCCAGCCTGGTGTGGCTGAGAGAGATGAATGCTCTGTCTGTTATTGTCACCTCTTCTCACTTTTCTTTTTTTTTTTTTTTTTTTTCCATGCTCTCATCACTACTTTGAGTGCTTCTTATTTTCCTTGCCTCTGCAAGAAGCCATAAAATTCCCCAGCCCGTGTGTGGTGTGGTGTGCACTTACAAATTACCACTGAAAAATGAATTGCCTTGACAAAATCTAATGTTTTGTGACACAGCACAAATATGCATTTCATTCTTGAAGAGAAGGAAAAGGAGCTCATTGGAAATATTAAATTAAGCAGTGTAACAGCTGAAAATAATTTGGTTTTCTGCTCTGTTGCTTGTGATTTGGTACGGAGTTTGAGGTGGCAGGGCAGTGCCTGTTTAGAGTGTAAAGCACACAGATGCCTCGGATTTTATTCCTTGCTTTGGAGCAACTTGTTTTCTCTGGTGCTGGCAGCTGGTGCAGCTCGGAACACAGATTTTGGGAGAGGTCCTGGGGGCAGGGAACTGACAGAGAACACTGGCCAGAGTGTGGAAATGTTTTCCATGGCGCTGCAGTCGGTCACAGGAGACCAACATGAGGCTGAAGCTCTCATTGCTTCTCTGGAGGCTTAGAACAGAAATCCATCCCCAAGAAGAACAAAGCAGAGCAGGGTTGCACTTGGGAATTCCTGAACAGCCCTGGATCCCCGCTGCAGCCAGGTGTAAATCAGCCTTTATTGAGTCACCCAGCCCTTTAATTACCTGCAGGGTGACTCACTCCCAAACCAGGGGGGCTCCTTGCAGAGCAGCCAGATGTGGAGCTCCCTGCTGCATCACTCCCCCTCTGTCTTGCGGATCCGAGCGTTCCTTCTCCCTCTGTGCCACCTCCAGAACTGCCGTGGGGCGTCCCTGTTGCTGCTGAAGATGAATAGATCACACAGACACAGTTTGAGGTGTGGTGAAAAGAAGAGAGAGTTTATTTTTCCTCCCAGGATTTATAGGCTTCTGACCATGGCCAGGGATTGGATGGTCAGGATAACACTTTCTCACTGCACTGGCCATGAGAGATGCTCATCACAAGACGTGTAACAGAAAGAATGTACACATATCTATGTTTACTGTTACTGTCCTGGGAAAGTCCTTAGAAAACCATGTTAGCAAGCTCAGAAGCTGAGTTTTCAAGGCGACACGTCCCTGCAGAGCACAGGGCACTGCTGGAGCTGTGCAGGCAGGAGCAGAGCCCAGCAGGAGTCACAGGGCAGGAGCTGCTCACTCTGACCTTTCCCTCCCAGGTGCACGGCCCCAAGGTGGCTGCTGGACCCATGTGTGCCTCAGGGTGGATTTCTCATCACGGCTACTGGGGTTTATTCTCCAGTATTAATTAATTATTTGTCTTGAAAAGGTGTCTGGAAAGGGCCCAGGCCTCCAGTGGGACAAGGCCCAGGCCTCCAGTGGGACAGGGCCCCGGCCTCCAGTGGGACAAGGCCCCGGCCTGCAGTGGGACAAGGCCCCAGCTTGCAGTAGGCCAGAGACCATGAAATCTCTCAGAAAGCAGGAGTTTGTGTCCCAACCAGTCTGTGGGACTGTGGCCATGCCACAACAAGGGATGCTGGTGGGGATGGGGAGGTTGTTGCAGTTCCAGGCTTTCCCCCGCTGGTGGCCTAGCCAAGGGCAGCTGCCAGCTGGGCCTTGGGGACCAGCCTGGCCCCAAGGGCTCTGTGATCGGCTTCGCTTCCCTCCAGCAGGAGCCAAGCACAACCTGCCACTCATGCCAAGGTATCTTTGGCACAGGGATGTGGGTAGAAAACCCACAGGAGTGTCAAAGCCATGGACAGTCTCCAAAGTGAGAGCAGTGCTTGACGGGGGAGAATATGCTTTGGAAAATTGACTTGATCCTTGTTTGGAAGCAGCACTGAGAAGCACACGGAGCCCTCCACAGACACACACATGCTGCCTTGAGGATCTCTGCACAAAGCAAAGCACTGGAAACATGTTGTCATCCACCTCCTCCCTCTCATTCCTGGCAACTGAGTAAATATCCAAGGAGCTGCTTATATCCAAGCCCAGGAAAGCAGCCACCCAGCCCGGCACCATGGCAGGGACCCCTGCGGCGCTTGGTCCTGCTGGAGTAGGGGGTTCCATCTCCTGCTTCCCTCCAAGGGCATGTTGGCAGTGTCCCCCTTGTCTGCTGGGGAGGGGCTGGACTGCAGGAGGGTGCCACGGGCAAGCTCCACGCTTATCTGGATCATTCACCACTTGCCAGGAGTGCTGGTTTCTCCTCTCCCATAGCTAACGCCAAGAGCCAAGGACTAGACATGGCAGAGCTCGTGTTGTTTTAGCATCCCTCTTCTTAAAAAAAGTAATTAAAAAAAAAAAAAAGAAAAAAAAAAAAAGAAAATCTGGACAACTTCCCAGATTGTACATCTGTCCGTATAATTTACACCACGAGGATGAGGAAGTGAGGAGGGCTGTAAACTCTTTCCATCTGTGCAATGTGTGTGATGATTTTTCCATTCCTTCCTCGCCTCCCCCACCGAAGCCCCAGGCTGGAGAGGCTTTGCCAGCAGCGGGCAGCCCGGAGTGCCAGGGCCGGCTCTGTGCTGTGGGTCTGGCTGCCAGATCTGGGCCCCCCTCGCCCCTGCCCTGGCTCCTCCTGTGCCATGGGAGCACCCAGCCACCTGCCAGGAAATGGCATTCACCAAACATTTTCCCTTAGAACGATTTTGAATGAAAAGGGTGGGGTTTTTTTTTGACAATTGGGTTTGCAGAATCATGGGATCATTAAGTCTGGAAAAGACTTCCAAGATCATCAAGCCCAACCTTCAGCTGAGCACCCCTATGCCTACTAAACCATATCCCTAAATGACTGTCTACTCATTTTTTTGACCATTTCCAGGGATGGTAACTCCATTGCTTCCCTGGGCTGACTGCTTCAATGCTTGACCACTCTTTCAGTAAAGGAATTTTTTCTAATACCAAACTGACTTCCCTTTGAAAAACTCCAGCTCCTGGTTGGACCTCGGATGGGTCATCATCAGGAAGCCTCGTCAGTCCTCTGAGGCTGGGGAGTGACTCCTGAGCCCAGGTGTCCAACTGATTGTTGGTACAAAGGTTCTTAGGTGGGCTGGATTTCTGGAGGGAAATCCCTGTGCTCCTGGCAGGGGAATGTGGCTCATCGGCCTCGGTGCTGCTCAGCTGCAGCTCTGCGGCTCCATCAGCAAGAGATGAATGAAGGAGAGGGATGGTGCCACCTCCCAGCGCCCACTCACTCCCTGGCACACCAACAGCAGCTGAATTTCTTTCACATTTCTGGTGAATCACTCCTGGGCGTGCGGGTGGGCGATGAGGGTTTCTCTGGAACCGGCACCCTGCTGAGCACAGCCCCCGAGCCCCAGCCTGTGCTGGGACCACCAGCACTCACAGAGCCCCCCTGACACCACAGACTGGCTCAGGGGCATGACAAGGGGGTGCCAGGCCACCCTGGGGGTGGCCCTGTCCCTGCGCCTTGTCCCCATCCCACTGCCCAGCACAGGCGAGCTTTGGGCCGCAAGAACAGCTGCAAAAATAACCCCCAGTGATGCCATCTGTGCCTTTCCCTGGGCCCTGCACTCCTCCTTTTCCAGGAGGAGCAGAAAGAGGGCTCTGTTCCTGGTTCCAGGAAAAGGCTGGTGCCTTCCATTTCAGGAGGACGGTTCCCTGGCACCACGTCCCTGGGCTGCAGCCCTGCGCAGGGAGCAGACAAACAATATTTATCCTTCCAGGTGCTCTTCAGCGAGCCCTCAGTAACCCTTTCCCCCGCAGTGGCTCCCGATCCGCAGGCAGGGATTGCCCCACACCCCTCACTGGCAGCAGGGTGGCACTGACATGGTTAACAAACATTAATAAACTTTCTGGGTAGGCACCAGGCAGGCGCTTCCTCCGGCTTGACATTCAATTCCGATTGGTGTGACTCATTAGCTATTTATTTATTTAAAGCCACGGAGCTATTTGCAATATTTTTAAGCAGCAAACACAGTGTGTGGGCAGGGAGCTGTTCTGCCTAAATGTTCGGCTCGGTGACACTGATGATAACTTATCAGAATAAATAAGGAATCTTCCAATCATGGGCTTTTCACCGAGGGAGTGTTTAGTGTGAGCTGCGGCAGAAAGTCATAATGTTTCCTTCTCAGAAACTTTTTACCAGTCTGCGTGTTACATCCAGGTTATATCCCTGTGTGGGCAGCTGCCTGCGTGCTCTCAAGCCCCAATTAAAAATGGAATACATCATCCCTCTGCTCCTCTCCCCAAAACCCTCACAGCTCCACCAGGTCCCTCCTAGAGCAGCTGCTTCGGGGGGCTGGGCTGGGAATAGGCACCCAAAAGGTTTGGGCAGTGCTGGGTTGGTGAAGGGGGTTGCAGGGAGCTCACATGGTCGTGCTTCGAGAACAAACTTTTGGCTAATTATAATTTGGACACTTCCTTCAGTTTTCCTGCCAGCAGCAATCTCCCGAGCTCCCATCCCAACCTGGTGGGCCTGGGGGTGTGCAGAGGCTCAGATCAGGAACCTGAAAAAGCAAACACTTCACATCCCCCTATGTTTTCAAGTTATCTCATTTTTATATAACCAGCTTGGTACAAATCCAGGAAAAAATTTTGTTGCCATTATTTCCAGGGAAAATAGGACTTTTCTGCCATTTTGAAGTTTAAAATTTCACCTCCTTAAAACAGGAGCCTCTTGAAATCCTGAGAGGTGATGACCTCCTCCACGCCCCAAAGCCCCAGCAGCAGTTGAGTTTGTGGAATCTTCCAAATCATTCCTTCAGACACGGGGTGGGAAACATCCCTTCCTGCTGGGCAGTGGTGTCCAGCTCATCACAGCAGCTCTGTAGGACAGGAGGGCAGGTCCCAAAGTGTCCAACATGGGACATTAGCAATCAGCTTTATTTTTCACTCCAATTCCCCGCGTTCTCAGGACTCCCCCCATGGCCATTCTCCTCCTTAGCACATTCCTTGCTGGAGGTGGGGCAGGACACAAGCGCAGCCCAGTAGATGTGTCCTTGTCCTTGTCCCTGTGCTGTGGGCACTGCCATGAGGGCAGGGTTCCTCCCACAGAGCCAGGGCAGGGGAAACCCCTGTGCTGGCTGCCTTCAAAACTGGCTGGATTATTTTGGAGGCAGTTCTGGGGGGTTTAACACACCCTGACTGTTGCATTTTTTGCATTCTTCTCCTTTTCTTTTTTCACACATTTCCCTCCCTGCTGAGCAGAGCCGCTGGGGCTGGACCAAGGCAGGGGCTGAGTGTAGGAGCTGTGGGGGCAGTGCTGGAGGTTGGAACATGCAGATGGGGGGGTTTGTCATGAACTCTGCCCACTGCCCCCACAATTCCAGTAAGGCTCTGGCACAAAGAAGCCGTGGCTGCTCCATCCCTGGAAGCTCCCAAGGCCAGGCTGGATGGGGCTTGGAGCAGCCTGGGATAGTGGAAGGTGTCCTTGCCCGTGGCAAGGCGTGGAACTGAAATCTTTATCTGATCTTTAAAGTCTCTTGCAACCCAGTCCAGTCTGGTATTCTCTGATTCTCTGATAATGATTCTGAAATCTCCCTCCTGCCACAGTGCTTAGTACAAAACTCAATGTTTGTATCCTCAGACTCTGATTAACAAAAAGAAGGGGCTGGATCCCTGGCAGAGTGACTCCTTTTGTGGGCTCCTGCCTGCTGCACCAGTCACACCACGTTACACTGTTCTTCCAAACACGCCGTGACACGACTGATGCAACGTGTGGCGGGCAGGGGATCCGCCAGGAAACGTGAGGAACCTGACTTTCCATATAGCGTTTTTACAGAAACAACCACGATGCCCTTTTAACTTGTGTTTCTGGATTGCTAAATAAGGCCTGCCCACAGTTTTGCAAGTCCTGGAATCAGCTGGTTGCAGTACCTAGAGAGGGGGTGAGCCATGGAGGCAGAGGAGGAGGGGAAGTGCCACGGCAGGTGGGGGTGAGTCAATGTCCCTGCAGTGCCTGTAGTGGGCACCCAGGATCAAATCTTCCGTGGCATTTTCACAGAATCCCAGAGCCGTTTATGCTGGAAAAGCTCCCAAGACCATCAAATCCAAACTGTGCCCAATCCCCACCTTGTCACCAGCCCAGAGCACTGAGTGCCATGGCCAGATGTTCCTTGGACACCTCCAGGGATGGGGACTCCAAACCTCCCTGGGCAGCCCCCACCAATGACTGACCACCCTTTCCATGAGGAAATTCCTCCTGATGTCCAGCCTGAGCCTCTCCTGGCACAGCTGGGTGCTGTTTCCTCTCACCCTGTCCCTGTTCCCTGGGAGCAGAGCCTGACTCCTCCCTCCTGTCAGGGAGTTGTGCAGAGCCAGAAGGTCCCCCCCGAATCCATCTCTTCTCCAGGCTGAGCCCCCCCAGATCCCTCAACCACTCCTCACGCTACTCCCATTTGGGCTTTTGGCTTGAGCATGAACTACTGGAAAAACTGTTCCTGACGAGATTCTGTGATTCTGGTGCTGGATCAGGCACTTCTCACTGTGACCTGCCAGCACGGTGTCCCCAGCAGCCACCAGCCAGGGTCCCACCATGGCTGGGGACAGGAGAACCTCTTTGCTGGGGCTTTTGTAGCTCTTTGCACTGCTTGCTCTCACCCCCCGCCTTCCTCTTGATTAGCAGCTAAAAATCACGGCAGTGTCTGGTAGGACAAAGCCTGTGACAGCAAAGGGAATATTAGGGTCAAGCTTTATTAAGAAAGAAGCTATTGAAATGACATCCTCCAACATATTGCTATTAGGGCCTTGAAGAGTCTTTGCCTCATTAATGTAAAAGGGAGGTGGCAATCTTCCTGATCAACAGTGGCAATTTATTCTAAAGTGTCCATTTTCTGGATGTCAGAGGAAGACTTTTATTTATAATCTTATTTTCAATTCCCACAAAGAACACTTCACTCACGCTCTGGGCAGGTTTTTTTTTTGCAGACAATAACGATTATAAAACGGTGCTCTGCCCCCCTCCCCAAAATCCCCCTTGTAGTAGTGTTGACATATGGAAATGAATCAAAATGTAATAGGCATAATTACCAGCATTGTGTGCAGGCTGCAATTAGTGTCTCTTCAAAGCAGACTTGTAATCAAAAGACACCAATAGACAAGGGGAAGGACTGGGCAGCCACTCCTGGGATGAACCGGGGCTGGGAGGAAGTTTCCCATCACTGGAAGAGCAGCAGGTCCTGTCCAGGGTGAGGATGATGGGTCAGTGGCCCCAGGAGCCACCAGCCACCCCAACACACCTCAGGTGTCCAGGAAAGCTGTGGCAGCCCCATCCCTGGGCAGGCTGGACAGGGTTTGGAACAACCTGCTGTAGTGGAAGGTGTCCCTGCCCATGGCAGGGGGTGGAACAAGATGAGATTTAAGGTCCCTTCTGACCCAGATTGCTCCATGGTTTTCAAAATTTGTTTGATGAGTGAAAAGAAAGTGTGAACATAGTATTCAGAAAGAAATAGTTGCATTCTGTAGCAGCAGTTACTCTTCTCACCTCAGAACTTGTGTTATGAGTAAGAACTTTTGATTTCACCAATGGTCAAAAGTTATTTATTTTTTGTGTGTTTTGTGTTTTGTTTGGAGAATGTTTCATTCACTCAGCTCTGAACATGAAACACAATCTGAATGTGAGGAAACCCTATTACCTGTATCCCTCCAAACCCCAGTTAAGGTGTTGGGTCCGAGCACAGCAGGTTGACAGTTTTGCAATTCAATTTTTACCTGTCAGAAATGTATCAATCTGAAACTATTTTTGCAGGAGCATTTCTATGTTAATAAGTTTTTGCTTTGAAATAACACCTCCCCCACCTTTTAATAAGGTTAAAGCATTATCTGGGGCCTCATTGGAAGGGGCTGCTGGGGTTTCATTTTCAAATTCATCTTGTTCCTTAATAGTTTCTCAAAATCAAAGACAGAATGAAATATTTTATGGCCATTACTCAGCTGACTGCTTTTATTGACCCAAACACACTCTTTTTTTGTTGGTTTTTTTTTTTTTTTCCTGGGGAGGTGTTGAGAAGAATCATTCAGACCTGGAGAAGAAGAAAAGTCTGGAATTTCCTTTGGAGTTCCCTGGTTCTGCCAGGAGCCCTCCCACAGCTCCTCGAGGCTGTGGCAGATCCCTGTGGGTGTGACAATGACACCGGCGGGGCTGGGAGAGCCCGAGGGCCCAGAACCCAGTCTGGGAAAACACTCTGGGAGCTGTTGCTGCAGCTGGAGCTCTGACAGGATGCCAGGGCAGGAGCAGTACCTGCAAAGGGGCTGTGCCTGCCAGGAGCTGCCCAGGAGGAGGGCAGGTGGCACCTGGCACCTTCCACCCCTTGCTGTGCCCCACTGTGCCACTGCCAGTGTTGCAGGGGCTGATTTTGGGGTGCAGGGTGACACCAGCCCTGCCTGGTCCCGCTGCCACTCTCCAGGTGCTCAGGGCAGAGCCCACCCAGCAGCAGCAGCTCCTCAGGAAGGAGGACAGGGGGACACTGGGGCCAGGAACTGCTTTGCCAGTGCTGTGGCCTCTCCAGGAGAGCCTCTGCTCTCAGAGAATGCTGCTCCAAGGGGGGCGGCTCCTCCCAAGTCAGCAGGGAGATGCTGGTGTCAGCCAGGGAAGGATCAGGCCTGTCACCAGCGGGTCTGTGTAGGAGGACTTATATTTGTTTGCAGGAGCCAGATGGTTAAAGAAGAGAGTGACATAATTTCAAGAGCTGGAGCCATGAAGAGAGGGGGAGAGAAAGTCACAGGGGGAAGTGGGACCCCGGGGGCCCCCCAGCTAAGTGTGCTGGCACTTCAGCTCTGCTCCCTGCAGGAATCCACCCTGGGGTTCTTTGGGAATCGCTCCCACGTTTAGACATCTTTCCTCCTTGCCTGTGGATACACAGGGAAGCTGAACTGTGAGTGGTACTAATGCTAGAGAAGTTATGAGGGCAGAAGTGGTGGGCACGACCTTGTCATCATCGTGAAGTTCATGATCTTAAGTAGCTCTCCATTTATTAATGGAGGAGCCATTTATTAACCTGCTCAATTCAGTTGTGCCGGCATAAATCTGAAACAACCCCGTGGAGTGTGGATTTATACTGGCATAACCGAGGGAGAGCCTGGCTGGCACCTCTGTCTGGGGCTGTGGAGGTGGCAGGACAGGATGGCTCACAGGACAGATTGTCCCCCACTGTTCTGGGCACTGGGGGGGGGAAACTTCAGATCTCAGCAGCAAAATTAAGCTTAAAACAGCAGCTCAGTTCCCACAAACCCAAATGTCCGGGAATAGGAATCATTCCCGTGTAGAGTTTGTGCCAGGGCTGGAGCTTGGCTCATCCTTAGCCAAGGGCAGAGGTGAGACAGAAGGGATTTGAGGGCATTGGAGCTGCTCATCTCTGGCTTGGTGGGGAGGGCTGGTCCCTGAGAATCCCCCTTGCCTGGCCAGAGCCCCCCGGCACTCACAGCCCTGTGGTCAGCACTGGGAACCCCACTGGAACAGCCAGCTCTGGGCACAGGGCAGTGTACAGCCCTGGAGCAGGGAAAAATAAACCACCAGCTACACAAACGCTCCTACTTCCCCCCAGCCAAAGACCTGGGTCTGCTTCTTCCTGCATGGAAGTGGATTTCAACCAGCAGAACGTACCTGTCGTGTTTTATTCTCATTCCCTGTGTTTGGTACAAGCTGCCGGGCAAAGGCGATGCCGAGGATGCTGCAGAGGAGGGAAAAATTCCCTCTGAAATTTTGACTGTTTCTCTGGGGCTTTGAAAGAGCTGAAAAGGAGACATGAATCTGAATTTAGAATTACATTTTAAGCCTGCACGTAGCCTTTCAAAATATCAGGAGGAGCAAAGGTTTGCTATCCTACCATCGGAACCGGGCACAACCTCCTCTCTAAGCGCGTTTACAAACCCCACCCCGTGACTCGTGGCTTCCTGCTGCCTGCCCTTATCCTCCCTTATCTGCTGCCGTGCGGAGGCTGCTCCGTCCCGGTGGCCGTGGCTCCTTTCACAGCCTCGGGAGCAGGGCTCGCTATTCCCGGCGGACGCGGCTCTCCCGGCCCCGCTCTTATCGGCAGCCGCACATGGAGCGCCGGGGGAGCCGGAGCCAGCCCCGGCACCGCGACCTGGAGGGGCTGCGCTATCCCCTTCCCGAGGAAGAGAGATCTCAGCAGGCTGCAGCTGAAAAGACCTCGGCAAATCCTGCGGGAAAACGTCTTTGGAGATGTTGTATAGATGCAGGCGAAGACTTCTGCGGAGCGTTTGTGCGCAGGTTCTGGGAAAGCTGGGGTACCCGCGGGAGAAGTGAAATCCAGCAAGAACTCCAACACTCCCCGAGTGCCGGCATCCCACAGCTCTGCTCAGCATGTGCCAGCAGTGCCACCGGTGCCCCGAGTGCCAGGACCCCACAGCTCTGATCAGCATGTGCCAGCAGTGCCACCGGTGCCATGAGTGCCAGGACCCCACAGCTCTGCTCAGCATGTGCCATGGTGCCACCGGTGCCCTGAGTGCCAGGACCCCACAGCTCTGCTCAGCATGTGCCAGCAGTGCCAGCAGTGTCCCGAGTGCCGGCACCCCACAGCTCTGCTCAGCATGTGCCAGCAGTGCCACCGGTGTCCCGAGTGCCAGGACCCCACAGCTCTGCTCAGCATGTGCCAGCAGTGCCACTGGTGTCCCGAGTGCCGGCATCCCACAGCTCTGCTCAGCATGTGCCAGCAGTGCCACTGGTGTCCCGAGTGCCAGGACCCCACAGCTCTGCTCAGCATGTGCCAGCAGTGCCACTGGTGTCCCGAGTGCCAGGACCCCACAGCTCTGTTCAGCCACCTGTGGGTACCCGGATTTTTATTCCACCTGGTGCCATCCCGCAGCTCTGTGGAAAACATCAGGGCATTGATATGGTGCTGAAATAACCCTTATCAGTACAATTAGCTGTGCTGTCATTTCAGTGTCCTGCAGAGACACACCTGAGGAGTGGAGCTGGGCTCTGAGTGACACCAGGGGACAATCTGGGGCAGGTGTCCCCTCCTACACCGAGGTCATGATCGACCACAGAAGAAGAGATGTGCTCGTCTGTGACAGCCAATGACATCAGATGTAAGAAGCGTTTTTTGGGGGATTAGTGGGGCTTCTGAGCACAGAAACACTCCTCCCCCACCACGCCTACGCACTCCTGTGCCTGCACACACGGATGCACACGCGTGCACACACACTCACACACATATGGGCACACACAGACCCCCCTCCCAGCTCCCTGTCCTGCCTCTCCCAGGCCGTGCTGGGGGTGTGTGGGGAAGGAAGGAGTGGGCACTCGCGCCCTGCCAGGCGCCCACGCACGCCCACGGCCCATATGGCTCCTGCGCACAGGCTGTGGCTGAACTTGCCTGGGAAGCGCTTTGTTCCTCAGACCATCGTGGGGAATGGATCTCTGCCCGTGCTTGGGTTTAGCAGTTTTTCCTCCTGTCGTTGCCTTCTACATCTCTGCTGGAAGCTGTCATTGAAAGGAGACTGTGAAGTGTTGCTGTGGCCCCTGCCCTGGCACTGATCCTTTCTGCTCCCCAATCCAAGGAAATCCCCAATAACCCACGCCACCTTTGGCACTTCACACTGATCTGTGGGTAAAATACTCCAAGACCCTCAGAAATCCCTTTCTACAGTCAGCAGAGACTGGCACAAGGAGCTCTTCCCTCCCTCCTCAGTTCAGTTGGCCTGGCACTGGACATTCCCACATCAGGCAGAAGGGACTGGTCAGCACAGTGTCCACTCCAGAGAAGGTCCCAGCCCAACCTCATCTCCTGCAGCCCTGGATTCCGGTTGGTTTTAGGATTCAGTTCCCCAGACAGCCCATGCCCCACCATTAGGCTTTTCCCTTTCTCCTCCCTTCTCTCACATTCTTACTTTCAAGTAAAAGGCAGTGTTTCCTTTCTCTGGGTAACTGTGATGAGTCTCCTCCAAGCCAGTGGCAAAAGCGGCATTTCTGAATTCTCCCCAAGTCCCTTCCAGTCTGATTTGCATCAAACCTTGTCTCTTTTTTTTTTTTTTTTTGGTTTTCTGTCCATCTGTGTATTTATTCTGAGGTCAAAAGGGATTTTCAGACCCAGCAATCTGCCCAAAATCTCAGTCTGTGCATCTCTACAGACCCAAAGGCTCTGGGGGAAGGCTAGGAGCTGCAGCAGGGGATGGATCCCCCAGGGGTGGCAGGTCTGGGGTCCCACTGCTCCCCCTGCCCTGCTCAACCACAGAGCTCCCACAGACATTACACTGGGGCAACGTGGGAAGAAATCTAATCTCATCTTAATTTTCTTAACTAGTATAAATTTCTAAAGAAAAGGCATTTGAAAGCGAAATATCAAAATGTGACATTTGGAAAATGTTAAAAAGAACATCGTTGCATTATTGAGATACTTTGTTTCAATTTTCTTTGGAATTAAACTTTGTCAAAATCGCTGTGTAGCCACAGGAGGTCTGTTCCCATACAACAGTGATTTCCAAAGAGATGGTTTCTGGATTCCCAATTTTTGACCAACAGTAGTGAAATGGCCTCAAAAGGGAGGGTGGGAGCCAGGTGTGCACCCCATTGTCCTGGTCCTGAGCAGATGTGTCCAGGCTTCAGCCCTGACAGGCTCTTGCACTACCTCAGCAGCCCCAGTGTGGAAGAACACACTGCTTTGGGGAAAAAACAGCTTTTCCAGAAAGATGGATCAGGATTTTGGGCTCCAGGATGCTCCAAATCCCATCAGCCTCTGAGGGTGTTGCAGTTCCATTCAGTGCTCCCAGGGACAGTGAGGTTTGCGGGCTTTGCTCAACATCCCTTACTAAAGCCAGTGTAAATCTGTGGATTTTACCTCCTCCATTCTGGATAAGAACAGTTTAAGCCATGCTTAAACCCATGGCTGAGTTAACCAGCACAGAACGAGATAAATTGGGCTCCGTTTAAAGGAATGTCTGTGAACCACAGCCTGTGCCAGCCTGGCAGCCAGTGCTGGCTTCCTGGGAGGGCAGGTAGGGAGCACCAGGACCATTCTCCAGCCCAGATTTCACCAAATTTAGGCATTTTGTCTGGAAAGCCTGAGCTCCACTCAGGCAGCCCCCCATGGCAGTGAGTCCTGCTCACGGTGTGCTGCCTGGAATTATCCATGATGGCCAGAAGATGCTCCCATCCCCAATAAGTAAATTGACTTATTCCTGCATTTACACTTCATTTCAGTGCATGTGGGTCCCAGGGCCAAGCCTTGTCCAGCTCTGGGTCTCCCCCCAATCCCAGCACTTGCAGAGATCACCCCACATCTCTGCAGCTCACCCCTTTCCATGTGCACTATGATTACAGCAACATGCTTTGGATATACCACCAAAACTTGATGTTTCCTTCCCCCTATCCAACTGCTGGGTTATTTGTGCAGGTTAACTCATTATTTTGTAGTTGTTGCTGCCTCTCTGCAGCAGGAATGGAAGCAGAACTGGCAGTGGAGCCGCTTGCATCCAAAGGCAGCTTTGTGCAGTCAGCAAAAAGGCGGCAGAAAATGACTGATCAATGAAATCACATATTTTGGGTAAACGCTGCCTGCTGAAAGAGTCGGTCTCTGCATTAAACTGGGTGGCAGGAGGAGTTGCTGTGAAATCATGGCAGGGATTAGATGGAAAAGAGCATTTAGTGTTTAAGTGCTGATTAAAAAGCAATATGTTACCGAAAAGCTTCGCACCAAGTGGGTGACTCCTGTCCCTGCTGCTCGGTGACTCTCGGGGATTATCATGATATGCCTGATGTGTCCTCAGCACAGGCACTTCACCATTTCCCAGCCCCTGGGTCTCTTGGTGGGTTTTTTTCTGCATTTCAGTGAGGCCCTTTAGGGTGAAATTAATTCAGTTTAGCAGCCAACAGGCTCCAAATCGATTCATTCTGCAGCCGGGATGGTTTATGGGCAGGACGGATGGGCTGCAGCACAGCTCTGCATCTGCAGGCACTGACAGGAAACCTCGGGGGAAAAGGGATCCACAAAACTGTCCCTTTTATGTTTGGGAATAATAGTTATTTGGCTGCTCAAAAGGCTGCCAAAGCTGTGCAGGAAAACCCTGATCCCAGCCATGCCAAGAAAGGCAGAGAAGAAAAAGGATGTGGGTGGGTGTGGTGTGGGTGGGTGGCAGAACCATGGGCTGGGATTTAGGGTGAGAGGGAGGGGACAGAGGGGGTACACCTGGGATGGGCAACGGCAGAAGACACAGCCAGGGCAGAGACATCTTGCTCAGAGCCATCGCTGCCGTCCATCCTCACCTGGCCAGTGGCTTTTCACCAGCAGTGGGAGAGCAGTGGGACCCTCCTGGATGCCCCAGGATGGAGAGCCCGAGAGGGCTGGCAGCAGTGCCCACCGTGGGGCCAGCCCTGTCCCTGCTGGCAGCTCGGCATGGAGGGAGCTGTGCAGCCCGGCCAGGCTCTGAGAGGTCTCTTTGAGCTCATTCAGCCCCAAAATCTGGGCTCAGGACAACACTGTGGCCATCAGCTCCCAGCCCGCCCTGTCCTGCCGCGGTGTCGCTCGTTGTCGCTGTCCCTCCGTGTCCCCGCAGGCTGCGCTGGCTCCTGCAGACAGACACACGGACGTTCCGCAGTCACCTGCGCTCCCAGCAGCATTTGCATCCCGGCTCTCCATTCCCCACCCCGCTTCTCAAATGCTAATGTAGCTTTTGATGTGCACGTCTTCATCCTTCAGCAGAAGCGGGATCCAGCTTTGGACAAGCCCACGGCGGCTTTGCAACAGGAGCTGCCGTCCTGTTCTTGACTCCATCCCAGCGTTTTGTCATTTTTGAGGAAATAACAAACTTGAAAGTATTCGGCTTTGGTGCAGCAATTGCAGCTTAATTGCACGTCTCCTTCTGCCCACACAAATGCTGAAAAGTGACTTGGCAAACTTTAAAGGCAATCCAGGACTGAAATGGGGAGGCTTGACAAGCCAGCATTCATCAGCTCTGACTAACGCGTCTGTACTCTCAAACCTGCTGCTGTTCCTGCGTTGGCCTGACATCTTGCTGCCCTCAAAGAATTTCTTTTGAGTCTCAATCAGCGGCTGCCGGGTGGCTGTGTCTGAAAGGTCCCCCCAGCGTTTCAGCTGCCAGGTTACCCACAAACCATTCCTTGGGCGGGGGCTGCGTTGGCCGTGCCCTGGCAGGAGCTGGGGTGGTTTTGCTGCACAGAGGAGATGGAGTGGGCAGATGTCCTGGCATGTCACCGGTGTTTGTGCTGGTGACGTTCCAGAGGACACGGCTGGCAGCGCAGCTCTGGCCTCGCTCCCCGCGGGCTGGAGGCAGCTCCGTCCCCAGGAGAGCCCAGCGCAGCTTGGGGTGCTGGGGGGCTGCAGGATCGGGTGGTCTGAAATGTCTGATGGAAACCTGAGCTGCAGCGGGTCCACAGCTCCCGTAAGGGGATGGCGGGGGGGAACAAAGGGGAAGAGGGAAGGGAAGGCAGATCCATGGTCCCGCAGGATTTCCAGAAGCACAGGCGATGGGAGAGATGCTCTGATCATGCCACCAGAGGCAGCCGGTCCCCAGGACAGGACAGTGGCAACACTGGGATTGCTTTGCCTCTCCAGCTCCCCGGTGTCCCTGGGGAAGCTGCTTGGCACTGCCAACACTTTTCCCTGCTCATCTGCCAGGTTTCCTGCAGGAGACAAGACAAGGAGAGAGCTGGGATCAGCAGCTGGTGGGGAAGCATGAGAACGGGGTCGAGAACCCCCGGAGGAGCAGAGAGGAGTCACAAAACCACAAGAGACCTTGTGGTTGTTTGCTCAGGTTCAGGAGCATTTCCTGGCTCTGCTGCTTCATCCAGCCCTCCTTCCTCAGGTGCTGGGCAGGCAGGCTCTGATCCAGGAGCCAAGGCCAGGTGGGACATGGGACAGAGCAGGGCCAGTGGGGCTGGTCGAGGGGCCAGCGCTGAGCCTTGAGCCTCCAGTGGATGTGGCAGGGAGGGAATCACATCCCCAGCTCACTGTCCCAGGATGTTTGGGATCAGCACAAAGTTCAGGCACACTTGAATTCATTATTTCTTGAACTGCCCCTCATGGCTGAGCGAGGTTTAGCGTGCACAGCGTGTTGGCATGGAAAGCATTGAGTCTACAGGCTTCTGCAAGGAAAATATTTAAGATTTCTCAGCAAATGGTGCATGCAGCTTTTCAGGAGGATGTTTTGCTCTTTTCCCCATGATCAGACTCATCCGGCATGTTCGAACGACGGCCTCACTTACACACAGCATTGGAAGGAGTGTGGGGAGGGGATGTTCTCTCCCTTCAGAAACGGCACAATTTACCAAAGGACAGGATGTATGTAAAGCAACAGGATTTACTCCCAGCCCAAAGTCTGTAAACAGTGTGGGTTATGCTGCATGGAGCTTCTGAAAAGATAACTGGGAGGGGAGGCCCCTGGGTTCATTTTGTGAATGAGCGACTCAGTGGTGTCTGTGGGGTTTATTCTGCTCCACAGTGTGCACGCAGCACTCGCTGTGTGCTCGGGAATGTGCAGCCCAGGAAATAGATCTTTGCTGCAGGCAATTGCTTTCCCAACAGTGAGAGAAAACATCATGCATGGCAGGCTCAGAGGATATTATTTTAATACCTTTCTTCTCTCTGCAGAGCAAGGTGGCCGCGTGCTGGGGCAGGCACGCCGGGTCACCCCCCGATGCTGCAGGCACCATCAGGCTGGGCTGTCACAGTGGGTGCAGAATCCCCCTCAATCCCCATGCTGCTCTGTGCTGCAGAGCCAGACCGAGCCAAGCCCTTGTCTCATCTGATGAGGCCATTTTGAAGTCCCTGTTGGCTCCTGACCTGGCCCCGTGAGTGGTACCCTCAGCCTCTGCTCCAGAGCCTGCTTGGCCCCTTCATCTTTGTTTCTGAACTCTTCCAGCCACCTCCTCACATGAAGCAGCTTCTTGCCAAGCTCTCCAGAAGTGGAAATCCAACTTTCTGATAGCACTGTAGCTTTGTGTGCATTCTCCATGAGACTCAAAGCAGCATCTTCCAGGAGAAATCTGTTGGGGTGGTCTAAACGTGTTTGGAACAGGGTGGATTTAGGAGGATCAGAGAACAGTAGAGATGCGATGCAGGGAAGTGAGGACCTTGTGATACAGGGTCTGCACAGGGGACTGTGTACCAGCTTCCATTCCTTCACAGGGTTGAGCATCCATTTTCCTTCTAGCAGGAGCAGGGAGGGTGGCCTGGAGATCCCCCCTGCACACCAAGCCCCGGGGCTCTCCTGGGAGCACTGAGAGATGCCGACGCCACAGGAACCCACCCCAACCAACACAGGAAAAATGCTGTGACCCTCCCAAAAAGGGCTGCAGCTGCAATGCCTCAGTGCTGGTCACCTGCCCAGGTGTGGGGCTGCTGCCAAGACCAGGGGGGCAGACAGGGCTGGCAGCTGGCTCTGCCCACAGAGCCGTGCCTGGCTTCTCCAAGCCTCCCTGTTTATTTGTTCTACAACAGCTTGAAACCAAATAGGGTTAATAGCCCTCCCTGTGTCCTAGTGAGATGAAACTACCATTGGGAGACCCAGGACAATTTTTATATAGGATTAGAAAACAAAAATCAATATTTAATTATCTGTAAGCTTTTTGTGTCACTGCATCCTTAGCTTGCTAACGGTGAGTGCCGGCTGCCAGCAGAAAGTGAGTCATTAAAGGCGCAGTATCTTTTACTGGCCCGTTATGGGAGCACAGTAAATAGAGCACATTATCACTCCTCACACACCTGCACGGTTATTTATCTTTACAATCTCTATTTACCTATATTTATGGTGGGTTTCTCCTGTATATTATACGGCCAGGTTAACTTAAATGGGCTTCATTAAAACAGGCACTTAACAAAACTTTGGAACATCCTCGTTTGGATGGCAGGAAACCAAAAGAGGGAAGGAAAAGCTCTTTGTGTCACCAAGTCCCCAGGGCTCGGGAGCTGAAGGGTGGCTGATGGAGATGCTGGTGGCTTCAGGCTTGTGTCACCACCTGCGAGCCCGTGGGCTGAGGGGCTGCTGAGGATCTCCTTCCTTATCCCTGTTGCACCTTTCCCCCATGCCTGAGTCACAGCCCCAGGGGACAGATGGACACAGTGCCTGACACTGCTCCTGCTGTCCTGCTGTCCTGCTGTCCTGCTGTCCTGCTGTCCTGCTGTCCTGCTCTCCTGCTCTCCTGCTCTCCTGCTCTCCTGCTCTCCTGCTCTCCTGCTCTCCTCTTCAGGATCCATCCTGTTGCTCTGTCCCTGCCTCCATCACCCTGTACCCATCCACTTGTACTCACTGCACCATGGCCTGCTCAGAGCCACTCAAAACGTAATAAATAAATACCCTGGGAAACGAAACCTTCCCCCGTGGTGAGGGGAACGGGCAATTAGCGGATCTTTTTTGCTGCAGTAGTTAATTTTTTACAAGCCTCCCTTATTTTCCCTGTTTCCCCTGGTTAATAATGACTCGCAGCCGCTTACACCATAAATAAGTTCCACAAATTTCGCAGATGCACCGGGCTGTTTAAGCAGGGAAATTGAGCAGCATATGTCTGAATGGTTAATTGACTTAATTGCTGTTAGTTGGGCTATTAGCACACTTGATCCACCCCAATGACCGCAATACTTTCTTAATGGTGTTCATTTTATTTGGATGCCAAGCTCCAGTTACCATTACAGGGAAATTTCCAATTGCTGATTACCTCATAAATATATAATTGTAGTCATAGGCTAAATAAAGCCAACAGGCATTAATAATGAACAGCGTTTGACTAAGAGCCTTTAAAGGATGATGGAAGTTTCTTTAAGGACCTCAGCTATTCTTGAAATGTAAATAATCTTTCATGCTTCTATTTTTAATGACGCTGCATCCCTTTTCCAGTCAGCATCAAGCACCAGGAGAGGTGCTTGGTGCATCCCACGTCCAGGTAATGTCCAGGGAAAACAACAGAGCCGGGAGCCTCCCGAGCTCTCCCTGTTCCAGGATCGGTTCCCAAGGGATGCTGAGGTTATTCCTTTCAGGCGTGTGAGTGACCACTGACTCCAGCCTCTCAGCCAGCCTCTCTGAAAACAGCTTATCCCACTCCCTGTCAGCAGGGAAAGGCAAAAAGCTGAGCACCACCAGGCCAGGTCCTGCCCTGGGCAGGGGGGCACAGACAAGGGGTGCTGTGCCAGCCAAAACTGAGTGTATCACCCACTTCAGCACCTGTCACACTGCAGAGGATGGCTGTAACCTCCCTGCCCAGCCCCCTGCAAAAGGAAAAGGTGGCCCTGAGAGCAGCGCCTGTGGCTGAGGTGGGCGACCAGGACCCCCTTTGGGATCTGGCTGGCTGTGGTCCTGGGTCCAGTCACCCCAAATCAGTTTAGTCTGTCACCAGACAAACCAAAAACCAAAAAACCACCTCTACCAGGGCAGATCTGTCCCCAAGAGCAACACTAAAGGCACGTATGACTTATCCAGAAGAGGAAAAGCAAGGAAGAAAGGGTCTTTTCCAGCTCCAACATTGTTCTGGCTCTAGAGACAATTTAATTATCCCAGGCTTTTCTTAACTGACCTAGTCAAATGAACCTGTCTAGCTCTGTCCACAATAATTACCCACCATTTGCTAATTCATGTGGAGAAGAAATTACTCCTCGATAGTCTGTTAATCTTTGATTCCCAACCATGAGCTCATTTACTCCAGGCTTGTTCCCTACTGGCACCAAACAGAGTTTGCATTAGTTATTTTCAGCTATTAAGGAACTAGTTATAATTAATGTTGGCTTTGATCATAGCCTGGTTCTAGGTGGATGCTTTGGGGTGCTGAAATGGGTGGGGGCTGTGTCACAGACACGTTTTTGGAATTTGGGAGCATCCTGCACATCCTTGTGGCAGGGTCACAGCCCGGCTGGGACAAGTGGGACCAACCTTTGGGGCATGGACATAGGGAAGAAGGGACCTGCCACCCCTGGATGTGCAGGGTGACCCTGGTCCCCACTTCTGTGGGCAGATCCCTCACTGCCAGAGGGGTGGGAATGTGTCACCCCAGCTCTACGTGTCCCATGGGACAGGGAGGGCATGTGACCATGGGCTGCCCCATGGGGGATGGCGTGGGGGCACCCCTAAGGAGTTGTTTCCCATTTCCAGCTCTTCTGCCCATTTCTGTGGGCTCTGCTGAGTGATGGGAAGCTGGTGAGTCATTGGTCTGTGCAGGGATGGATGCTGGGAAGAAAGGAAAAAAATCAGGAGAGCAGAAGAAGGAAAGTAAAATATTCTTTGCAGCCTCCTGCCTGAGCTGCTCTGTCTCCAGTGCCAGGACCCCTCTGCACCCCCCAGTGCCTTCCCTGGGGTCCCTGGGGAGGAGCAGGCGCTGGAAGCAGTTGGGTTTCACCCATTCCCAAAGGTTACAATTGCCATACCCTGCCTGCCAGGAACCGGTGCCAGGAGCTGGCACAGACCCCCCCTGCCTTCCCACCCCTCATCAGATGGGGGTGAACTCCTCCTCATCTCCCCTCCACCCTCCTTCCCACCCTCAGCCAGCCGCTGACACCCCTGGCAGGAGTGATGGCACCGGGGGGTCAGGCCGCCCTCCAGACCTGCAGAAAATGAGAAGCAGATGTTGCTTCAGCAGAGGAAAGGTCTCGGGATATGAAATAGTTTCACCTGGTGCCTTCATCTTCTGGAAAATCACACGTGACAATTCCTTTTGAAAATGATCAAAGCCAGGCACGGCGTTTCCTCTCTGCTTGCCGATCTAGCCCGCTCTGTTTTATCAGATGGAGTTTAAAGCAAGAGCGTGTTTTATTTTAAAACAGACTTTAAAAATATTCTGGCCTTTCGGCTTGACCATTCAAACCATCTGCTTTCCAATGTCTCAGATGCTGGCCCAGAGAAGAGGAGTGGTGTTAACAATAAGCAAAAGTACCTAATAATCAGTTTAATACAATGCTGCACAATACTTACGGAGTTGGCATTCCCAAACTTATTACCAGAAGCCAAATCTTAATCCTTTTTAAGTTGGGGGGAAAATGGATCAAAAATTAGAATGATATCAAGCATAAAATAATCTTCTGTCTGTATTGCACTGATAAAAAAAAAAAAAATAGAATATATAATTACCATGTACAAACTGCTTATGTTTGTGATTATATGTTGCTGCCATCTCCAGGTCCTCCCGGTAAATGACTTAATTGGGTTGTCCTGATGTATGGATGGAGAGCAGGAATGCGTCCTGGATCTCCCAGGGATGCGTGCTGGATCCCTGCACCGGGAATGCCCGAGGCAGGGGCAGAGCTTTGCTCCTCCTGGAGATGCTGCAGAGGGTGAAAGGAGCTGCTGGGCCCCCCCAGGGCTGGCTGCTCTCACCTGGGTGGCTCCTCCTGGTGTTCCTCTTCTCCTCCTCCTTTACATTTGTCAAACCCCACCACAGATTTATTTTTTTCTCCCTCCCTGGCTATTTATGAGTAGAGTGAGAAGAAAGTCTGGCAGAAGAATGGCCCAGAGGCTCTGGGACACCAGTGGGGTGGATGTGGCATGGGATTTAGAATTTTTAAGAAAGTGCCTTGTGCCTGAAGGGACATTGTCCTTGTTGGGACATTTCCAACAAGGGAACAGGGAGGGAAGCACCAAGCATCCAGTGCCCTGTCTAGACATTAAATGTACTTGAAAATCAAGTCATGGGTTTATCTCCACAGAGGAGCAGACTGGGCAGGCATAAAAACAGTGTTCAGGGCTGAAAGGAAATTGTGAGAAATCAAAACCAGCTCAGAAAGCTGGCAAAGGGAAAAGGCTGGGGCTTCCTGTGGCTGTGAGCGGCACCCAGATGGATAAGGCACTGCCTTGGGAGGGAAAACGGGAGACAAAATTTTAAGGGATTAGAGGAACATCTTCTATTGGCACAGGAAAGATAACAGGGAGCAGCCTGGTCTCAGGGAGGAATTGTATCCATGTGTGGAATAAATGACACCAGAAAGCTCCCCAGGAAAAGGGGACATTCCCTGGATGGTGGCTCCAATCTGCACCTCTGTGCAGGGCAGGGAGCTGTGTGTGACAATGACTCTGCCCAGGGATAGCCCAGGAACAAGCAGCACACCAGAATTAGGGGATTTTTGATGTATAAAAATGCCTCATTTGCTTTCTGCCTTTTCTGCCACATATCAAACCACAATACTCCTCACAGACTCACGCTCCTCTTTATTGCCCAACGTATTTATTTCAGCTGAGGAAAGAGATCTTTTGTTTTCTGTTGGGTTTTGTGTTGGGTTTTTTTAATATTTGCTAAATTTAGCCATTTTTCTGGTGAGGATGTTCAGCAGCACAGAAAGCAATGCTCTCAGATAAGTTCATCATCCTCAAAAGCCTTTGGTGTCATTTAGCGAGGAATTTTTGCTCGGAAAAACATTTCAATGCAAATGATGGCTATTACCACAATTAAATATTTATTTTTTGCCCCCAAATGCAAAGATAATTTCATAACTGACTCACAAAGGTGGGTAGACCATGGAAGGGGGTGGAACAAGATGAGTTTTAAGCTCCCTTCCAACCCAAACCATTCCATGATTCTGTGGTTCTCTGATTCTTTGCTCTTTATGTGCTGTTTCAGAGACTCTGACTTCTTTCAAGTTCTTGGGCAGAGAATTTTTCTTAATAGCCTCTAAACCTGCAAATCAATACGTGAGGTTTGCTAAACAATCCAGCCAAATCAAAGGTATATTTTGAACCTGAAAAAGTACTCTCTGCACTTTTTACCATTTACCCAGCACTAATATTTACCTGGAATTAATTCTGCTCCTTTCCCAACCCAGAGCCTTCCTGCTGGGGGAAGGCTGGTGAGATGCCCTTGTTGCTTCTATGGGGTGAAAATATTTTTGATGAACGTAATTCATTCTCTGATTTCCCAGGATCCAAAATCTATTTGATGTAAAAGGTCAGAAGAGTTTCCAGTCATGCAAACAAGCTGCCAAATATAGATGGCCAGAAACATGTAAATTCATTGAGTTGGACAATTAACATTTAAGCTAAATTAAAACTAGAAGTGGTGAGGATGCAGGAGCAAGGGCTGTGCCCATCAGGTCTCTCCAGGCTGGCACAGCACAGCCAACACAAATCCTTCAGTCCCACCTGCTCTCAGGTGGTTTATCATCAATCAACTCCCAACAGTTTATGACCAATAAATCAATAATTTAAGTAGCACCTTTGCAATGAGTTTTGGCTACTGCATCACAGACTTGTCTAAAATGCAGGGGGGATCAGTTTGGGGCACTGCTTCCCATGACACCATTCCTTTGGCCATGCCAGGCTCAGCTGGCACAGGGATCCCAGTGTCCTTTCCTCCATCCCATCTTCCCTGACCCTTGGATCTTTTCAAGCTGGGAGGGAGCTGGTGGGTTCAGGACCATCCCCCTTCCCTCTTCCAGAGCAGCTCCATCTCCTGTGGTGTCCTCACCTCCACCCAGCCTCCTCTGACAGCAGAGATGGGGAAATCCCGTCTGCCTTCCCTCTCCTTGGCTTTTCCTTTATTACACTGTGGGACCACCATGTTCCCACTGCAGCTTTCCCTGCCGTGACTGCATCTGGGAATCTTTCATTTCCTCCCATTTTTGCCAAGCACGTTGGAGCTGACACCACTCTTCTGAGCCATTCCTCGCGGCACATTGGGGGCTCAGCTGGGCCAGCAGGTCCCTGAGTTTTGGGGTTTGCCACCACCTTCCAGACCACTGCCACCTTCTGAACAGAGCCCCACAGCTGGCAGAGGAGGGATGTGCTCCCTGGAGCTGCTTCACTGCCTTTGTGTGGGAGAAATTCCACACAGTGCAAGCATCTCCTCTCCGGTGCTCAGTAAGGTGGGGCCGGAGGAGACAGGAGGGACCTTTTAATGAGGGGGGTGTCTGAAGGACTTTGTGAATGGACTGGGAAAGTCATGGGCTCGGGATCACATTGCGCCCGCTGAAAGAGCCCCGTAAATGGAGTCATTCTTGGTGGCAGTAAGTGATCCGCCTCCCGGCTGAGAGTCATGGAGATTAGGCATTAATTGAACACGGGCTCCGAGGGGGGAGATGGAGAGAGGGCTTAGGGTGGGGAGGCGAAAGGAAACCTTAGAATGGGAGCACAGAGAGAGGCTGTTAATAAAGACACAAGGGCAGCTGTGCACCGAACGTGGGGGGATATAGGATTTCCAGAGCCGGGCTCGTCTTTCCACTGAGAGCTACCTTTCATGGGATGTAACCTTAGGAATCAGCCAGCGCTGCCCTGGGGACGGCGACAGGGACAGCCCTGCCTGGCCAGGGGGTCTCTGGGAGGGCTCCCTGGGGATGGGGACAAGGACAGGGACAGCACAGCCTGGCCAGGGGGTCTCTGGGAGGGCTCCCTGGGGATGGGGACAAGGACAGGGACAGCCCTGCCTGGCCAGGGGGTCTCTGGGAGGGCTCCCTGGGGATGGGGACAAGGACAGGGACAGCCCTGCCTGGCCAGGGGGTCTCTGGGAGGGCTCCCTGGGGACGGGGACAAGGACAGGGACAGCCCTGCCTGGCCAGGGGGTCTCTGGGAGGGCTCCCTGGGGACGGGGACAAGGACAGGGACAGCCCTGCCTGGCCAGGGGGTCTCTGGGAGGGCTCCCTGGGGACGGGGACAAGGACAGGGACAGCCCTGCCTGGCCAGGGGGTCTCTGGGAGGGCTCCCTGGGGATGGGGACAAGGACAGGGACAGCCCTGCCTGGCCAGGGGGTCTCTGGGAGGGCTCCCTGGGGACGGGGACAAGGACAGGGACAGCACAGCCTAGTGAGGGGGTCTCTGGCAGCGCTGCCCTGGGGTCTGCACGACTGGGAGAGGAATCGCATCCATTGCTTCCCAGGCATCCAGGACCTTGGGATTAACGGATCAGGAGAGGGGTGATGAGCAGAATGCTCCGGGAATGGGGAGGGTCACGGGGAGCCGTGCCCAGCACGGTTGGGGCTGGGTTTAATCTGGGAGTCACCGAGAGACAATGAGTTTTCCTCGTCAGAGCTTTTCAGTTCATTACTCTGCCTCTCTCTTTTCTGCAAATAAGTAAATGCACTTAACAGGTTGCTGCAGGTCACCTAAGCTCCCTGTCGTGTGTGCACTCTTATCCCCTGGTAATTGCAAAGTGCTGCTACCGATCTGAAATGTCAAAGAAGTGATTTAAATAGGAATTTACATTTGCCGGGCGGCACACGCAGACAGGGACTGCAGCCAGCTGACACCCAGCCCTGCCAAAGGGGGAATGGGGCTGGGGTGTCCGGCCCCACGTGTGTTGGGATGTCCAGGAATTCCCAGAGGAAGATACCGAGTCTTGGAAGTGATCCTCCTTTAACCTCCTTTGCACAGGTAGAAGAGGGTGACCACAGTTTGCTGGTAGGAGTGGAGGGATCCAGAAGCATAGAATCCTAGAAGAGTTTGGGTTGGAAAGGACCTTAAAGCTCATCTCATTTCGATTCACACAAGACTTTTCCAGAGGTGTGGCTTCTCCCCAGCCCTGTGCTGGCTGGGGATGGCTCAGGGTGGAAATGAGCTCGATGGACCCATGTGTGCATCTCCAGCCACTTCCACTGCTGAACTCCCCACAAACACAAACTCCAGCTGTGATCCCAAGTGTTCTTGTGTGTTTGGCAGACAGGACACCCTGGGAAAAACCTGGAAGCAACCCTCCTGTTGGAAGTGGTGATCCTCTGCCAATTGCCAGCTGGCAGAGAAACAGCCAGATATCTGGGCAGTCTCTGCAGGCAATGTCCAGAGCTGGAATGTGGAGTCCTTCCTGCAGCCAGGCCTGGGTCCCCACTTATTTTCCCTCTCTGAATTTTAGGATCACATGGAAAACTGTGAAAATTCCCACTTGTGGCCAACCCACACTTCAGTGCTGCTGAGAGCTGCTGTGGTCCAGTGATGAGGGGCCTGTTTAGACAACCCTCACATCCACATATCCAAACTTTGGAGATGTGGATTTTGCCACTCTGGCATTCAAAGGGCTTTCATTAGCGCTTTGCTGTGGCTCTGGTACGGTGGATAATGTGGGTTTCCCAGTGGAGCGTGCATTTCCTCAGGCACGTGGAGAGCTGGCACCTTTCCCTTTCCTCCTCTCTGACACTTTCCACATGAGCAGTCCCAGCAATACGCACAAACCCATTTAGCAAATGGATTTTTTTTCTTGTGAAGTGTTCAAAAATAGTCAGCCTTTATTATTAAAGATGATGATGGGCGTTTCATGACTCAACAGTCTGAGGGCGAATCTGCGCCCGGGATATCAATAGTGCACGTAAGCAACTGCAGCAATCGATAGTTCAAGTATATTTCTGTATTTATTACATATTCAATCAACTAACTCCCACTCTTTTATCAATACATTAACTGATAATAAAACTCTGTTTGCCATAGAAAACATTAGACACTGTATAACAAATAATTGAACCTTGGTGTGTGTGAGTATCGAGCTGCAGAGGCACAGCGGGAGGGGGCCGTGCGATCCCTCCTGGTTATCCCACCTTGTTTGATTAAAGGCAAAACAAAACACTGCAGATGAGACATTAAAAACATCCTGTGCTAATACAGATCAGAAGCCATCAAAGAGAGAAAGATTCAAATGAGCTGGTTCCTGATTTCCAGTGGTGTTTGAAGCTCCTGCTTGGATTGTGCTGCTCTCTGGGATCCCAGCTGTGGCAGTGGCCAGACACGGATCAGGTGTGCACAACTTCCCTTCCCTGTCACTGCTGCAATTTTGGACAGGTCATGTAGCCCCCAGTGCAGGTGACTTGCAGCTGGAGAGAGCAGTGGGATTGAGATTTAGAGGTTTAGACTGGATATTAGGAAAAAATTTTCCGTTGAAAATGTTTTCCAGTCCTGGCACAGGCTGCCCAGGGCAGTGGCAGAGTCACTGAACCCAGAGTGATTTAAAAGCTGTGTGTGTGGATGTGGCACTTGGGCACATGGTTTAGTGGGATTGGCAGTGCTGTGGGATGGACTCAATGATCTTAGAGAGCTTTTCCAGCCAAAAGGATCCCATGATTCTGTGACTCAGACATATTTTTACCTGGGACATTGACTTTGAAAATGCTCTGGCTGAGGATGACTTGCTAGACCCATTTGGCTCCAGGAAAGGGAACAACAGGAGCTGGGTCTGGTCTAGAGTAGGTCTGATCTACAGGAGTGGGTCTGGGGCTCTCAGACACCCTTGAGCAGAGATATTCCTGACTCCATGGCGTTCAATGGAGCAGTTCCCAGCTTTTTATCACACTGCTTCCAGGAAAGTGTCAGCTGCAGACACATTTGGGGACCTCTTGCTTGCACCCCTTTAGGTACACAGGGATCCTAAACAGCCAGGAAGGAGCTCATTACAGTTTTCAGGGTGCTAATGAGTAGTCTGAGACAGATGTGAGCAAACCATGGTGCTTGGTGTTGATCCCTGGGTCATTAATGCTCACACCCACAGAGGAATAATCAGGGTGAGTTACAGCTGCAGGGCTGGTGCTCTGTGTGTGCAGTTCTGGGTATTCTCCCAGTTCACCCCTATCTGGATGGGTTCACCCCTACTCTGGATGGCACCTGAGGGCAGCAGTGTCCCCAGTGCATGTCACTGATGGCACAGCCACACCACCACCACAGCGTGGCCTCTGTCCAAAAGAGAAAGCAGCCAGCTTTGAGTCAATGTTAAAGAAGAGGCTTTTTATGTCACTTTTAATTAAGCCAGACAGCAAAGCCTCTGTTAAGTGTGAGGAATTTGTCCTATGAACAAACACACCGTATTACTACCAGTTATATTTTATTTTTATCATTGTTATTATTTATTAGTCTGGAGCCCCAGTAGCCCATTGATCTGTTCCCAAGGAGCCTGAGTGAGGCTGAGCAGTCATAGATCATCTTCGACAGAGGCTGACACGGGCATTTTCTGTCCTAAACCATTCACCAGGATGTGAGACACAGCATGTGAGCTGTGGCACAGTTTGGTTTGAGAAGGCCTTGCAAGAGAAGCAGGTGACAGCAGAAAGCCTGGTCCTGCCACGGTGTGAGGCTGTGTGGGAGCTGAGGACTGGCTGCTCCCACTTCCCCTGGGATTTTGGGGTGACCTGGAGCAGCCTGGGGAGCCAGGCAGGCCAGGGGATGTTGCCCCAGGTAAGTCACATCCCTGGCAAGGATTTTGCTCATACAGAGAGGTCCAGAGAAGAACAAAGAGCTCTTTTCTAGTCCAGCCTAAGGGTCCTAGCATGGGATGTAAGCAGATGGATGCAGGTGAATAACCCCTCTAGAGTGACCTGGAGAAGGCAGGGTGGTCCTGCTGCAGCGGGGCAGGGGCCTGGCCCCGGCTCGGGGTGAGAACAGAGCATGGGTGCAAGCAGGGAATTCTTCCCACAGCCCTGCAAACATTAATTGCTACAATCCCTCTTTGAGAGCAAACAGCAGAAATGCAAGCAGGGAAAGCAGAATGCCAAAAGAATTGAAAACCATTTCATGTGCAGAGAATGCAGTGCAAAAGAGCGAGGGTGGGCTGTGAGCTGATCCCAGCTTCCCCCTTCGCACCCACCAGCTCCTGCTTGCCCTGGGAGCTGGGGTGCCCCAAAGCCAGGCACGCTTTGGCTGTCAGGAAGGCCCTGCTGTCCATGGCTCCAGCCCAGCGAGACTCTCACACACGATTATCATCTCCCTCGGGAGTGCGGGGAAGCGGCAGCACAGCCCTTGGGGCAGGACCCTCACCCAGGCCCTGCTGAGCTCACACCCACCCTGCTGTCCCCAGATCGGTGTCCTGGGGTGTGGAGAGCAGAGCACACATCCCCCTGGGGCTGGGGCCACTGTGGCCATGCTCCATGGACAGAGCAGTGACCAGCCCAGGCGTCTGTGTCCAGATGCCTTTTACATCCCTCCCTGTGCTCTGGTGTTTTCCGAGGGGGAACGTCCACGTCTTTGTCCCTGCTGATTGCCCTCTGCTTGCTGGTTTATTTGATTGCTTCAGACAAGCAGCCTTCACCTGAGGACATGTCAGGGCGCTGCTGGTTACTTGTCCAAAGGGGAAAACATTCTTTATCTCCTTCAGTAGCTTGTGCTTTCTGAGGCATCAACACCCGGCGCTGCCGGAGCCGCAGCCCCTCGGGTCGCACGAGATCCGTGTTTTGTGTCGTTCAGTAATTCTGCAGATGTTCTGTACTGACGTGACCATCCCAAGGAATAAAAATCTGCAGCCTTTTCAGAGTGAAGAAGGGCTTTAATTCCCAAACAGCAGGTCTGTGTGGCAAAGGGGAAGGGCACACTACAGCCTGTGGCACTGCCAGCACCCTTTGCAGGGCTGCGGGGGCAGAGGTGACCTGCAGCGGGTGGCACTGAGCCCTGGCCATCACTGTCACAGCTGCTGGGGACACCCCTGTGCTGCCACCCTGCATCACCCTGTCAGGGAGCGTGGGACACCCACGGCTGGCCCCAGGCAGCCGAACCACTGAGCTGAGACAAATCCGAGTTGCTGTTCATCCCATGGAAACGCGGGATTTTCACAGGGCCTTCGGCACGGCTCGCAGCCGGCTGAGGCTCCAGTGATGGAGACGGGTTCATGAGCTGCTCCCTGCCCTGGCTGTGAGCTCAGCACAGCCTCCCCCAGTGCCACAGGAGCTGCTGGAGACACCCTGAGACTGAGCAGAGCTGGGCTGGAAGCTCAGAGAGCCACAGCTCGGGGGTGGGCAGGGCAGTGGGAGCTGGGTGCCCAGCTGGTACAGACATGGCATGCACTGACAGTGCTTCCCTACAGCCACACTCAGGGGTCACCACAGCCCCCTGCCCTCCCCTCAGGGGTCCTGGGACACCCCTCAATGCCCCAAACACCCCACATGAGCAGAGAGTTGGGCAGTGTGTGTGTGTGTGTGTGTTTAATAAAATACAAACACACATTTCCCTTTTCAAATGGAATTAACATACTTTATTGCCAGCTATAAGAATTATTCCTTAAGGGTAAGAAGTTTATAAAAAATTTAAGGTAACAAAGGCAAACTTATAAAAAATTCATCTTTTAGTAGTGATTGCTCTATAAAAAAAAGCGCAGGTTTAAGTGAGAATACAAAATTCACAGAATTAATTATGTAAACAGAAAAAAAGGCACAACAGCTGAGAACTAAAATAATTAGCAGCAGAGTGTCCCTGCCAGTGGCAGCCTGGGCCAGCGCATTGGCTGCGTGAGAGTAACCCACAGTGACACTTGTGTCCTCAAGTTATTTATATCTCAACTCTGCTGAGGCTCAGAGCAGTGCTGGATTAATTAACCCAATGGTGAGTGTGGGGAACACCAGCTTTTCTCACCCATGTGCCTTGCTGGGATCTTTATCCCGAGGGTGCTGCAAGTTGGTGTTGGCTCAGATTGCCTGTGGGCTCCTCTGGAGGAGCTGCTGCAGCTCCACCAGCGCTGGGAGCCCAGGAACTCAGGGAGTCATGGAATCCCAGAAGGGCCTGGGTTGCCTGGCTAAGGGTCCCAGAAGAAAGAAAGAAAAGCCCAGATCCCTAGAAAAGGGGTACCTGGAAGGAAACCCCAGCCCTCCCCTGAAGTTTCCAACCCTCCAAGCCAGGACAAGGCTGTGGCCAAACCTTCTGGATCTTCCCTCCATCCTTGGCACAGAGCAGGAGAGGGCAGGAAAAGCTGGGGTGAGAGAAGGAGACCCTTGCCAGGTTGTGCAGGTTGTCACTTTGGCTCAGTCTCTGTCCCTCTGCTTAGGCACAGCAGCATCCCCAGAGCACCTCTGATGCTGACCTCAACCCAAAATAATGCAGGGACCGCTGGGGGGGACAGTCTTTGGGGGTGTCCTGTGCTGGGTCTGTCCCCACCCATCCCTCAGGACTGTGGGAGCTGGCTCTGCCCCCAAGGCGACCCTGGCCTGTGGGACCTGCTCACCAAAGTCCACGCCTGGCTGTGCTGCTCCAGCTCCTGCACCAGGATCAGTTGGGTTTAATGATTGCCTTGCTCCATCCAGAACAGCCAAATGCAAAGGACAGGAACAGAATGAGCAAGAGCCTTTCCATTCACAGGCACATTAAAGGTGTCATTGAGATGCAAGGCGCTCGCTCATTCCAGCCTGCGCTTTGCATTATTTTTCACTGTAGGAAAATTTTCAGGAGGAGAAAAGAAACTTAAGGAACACATTTAAAAGTAAAGTTGAATAGAACAGGGCTGCTGGGAATACAAATGCTGCTCGAGTTTCCTTCTGATTCCTTCTGCTGGCTGTCCTCTGCCAGGAGGTTCTGCTGGCCCTGCCCTGGAGGAGCTGCTGTCAGCAGGGCTCCCGTGGGTGTTCCCAGGCAGGAACAACGAGTCCCAGAGCTCCCGTGGGTGTTCCCAGGTGGGGATGGTGAGTGCCACGGCTCCCGTGGTCTCACATGCCCCCTTGCAGGCTCAGGAGCTGCAGCCTGAGGTTTCTCTGTGCTCTCAGCTGCACAGGACATGCAAGGAGGACGCAGCAGAGACACCCATGGCTGGAGGTGACCCTCTGGGTGTCACGGTCACTCTGAGCCTGTTTGGACCCAAGGCTACAGCTGTGCTGCACAGTGCCACCATCTCTGCAGTGGGAGGAGGCGCCTCCCCCTGGGGCAAACACCAGGGGCTTGCCCCGTGCCACTTGCTGCCGTGACACCCCACTGGGTGCGGGATGGACAAACACTGTCCTCTTGGAACACTTCCCCTTGGGAAGGGACAGGGATGGGGATGGAGATGGGGATGGGGCCAGGGGTTGGCTCTGTCTCCCCTCTTCCCGTTGCCGCCACCCACGTAAGAGACAGAAGCGTCACTTGGGTTGGGAAGGAGCAGCTACATTTAGAAAGTGCAGGAAAGGCAGCGTTTGAGTTTCACAGGAGCCCCTCGCCCACTCCTTTTCTCACCCGCTCAGCTTAATGCATTCCTGAAAAACCTCCTTTCCTCATCCCTCGCTATTTTTGCCTCTGAGCTGTAGCATGAGTAGGTGGGATCATCTCGCCGTGCCCAGGTGTGCTGTGCCCAGGGGCTCGCTCAGGCTTTGCTGAGTGATGAAGCTCCATTATCCCATTGCTGGCCCACGGTGAAATGCCAGGAGGGATTCACCTTCCCTCCTGCAGCCCCTTCCCTGCCCCAGATCCGGTTTTCCCCTCCATGTGATGAAGCAGTTGTAATGGGAGCCCAGGAGGGTTTTGCTCCACGTTGCCCTTCCCTGGCAGATATCAGTGATGCAGAGCCCGGGATCAGAGCCTGGTGCTGAACATCCCAGCCCTGATTCCCTACGTTTGGACACGGTGACTGTGAGGAGAAACAGGACCCACAGGGTTCTGCTCAACAGTGAAAGACCCAGAGAAATGCAGATGCTGAGGCCAGGGGCTGGCAGGTCCCCCTGAACCTCATGAAGGCAGAGCAGGGACCAGCTGCTGCTGTGCAGAATTTCCTTGAGGCTGCAGGGCTGGAATGCACCCCTGGCAGGTGGGCTTCTGCCAACCCTCGATTCGAACAGCTCCCTTTCCTCTGCTGACAAGTGCCAGGCAAATGCTCCCTCTCTTGGCATTGCTGCCCCTTCCTCTGGCTGCTCGCTGAAGTGGATTTAATGAGGATTTTAAGTGGTTCCTTCAGGCAGGTGCTGGCCGGCACCAAGATCCATCCTGGGAGCTCTCCTAATGACCCCTGCGGCCGGAGGAAGGAGCACAGCCGGGTGATTCTCTGCATCTGCCAGGACAGCTCCAAGCGCTCAGCTCCGGCTGCAGCCGCGGCACCGGGGCCAGCGCCAGGCACAGCCGGAGCAGAGGGACAGCGGGACGGGGCACGATGAATATTTCATGGTGCAACGCCAGAGCTTCGCATCAGCAGCAGAATGGAGGCTCAGCGCTCCTGACGTTTGATCCCGCATACGGAAATGTCAGGGCAGGCAGCCTCGGTGGGGTCCGAAGGAGAGGAGCTGCCACAGCCCCGGCTGGGAGGGCAGGGATCGCTCTGCCACAGCTTCCATTTCCAGGCTGATAATAACTCCCGAGATTTCCTCAGGGCTCTGAAAATACAAGGCTAAAGAGAAGGTCTTCATCACGGAGGGAGAGCAGGAAAGGTTGGGCTGATTTTCCCACGGAGCCCCGGCCGCCAGCACTGAGAGGTCACTGCGAGCTCTCGCTCCTCTGGCTCCCGGCCGCGGGGGCTGGCAGCGACAGCGACCTGCCCCACAGAGCTGGGCGCTGGCACCAGCCCACCCAGCACAAACCTCTCTCTGGGGATGTCTGCCTGGTTCTAAAGCCCAGGCTCCCCATGTCCTCATCCCTGGAGGTGCCTAAGGAATGCCTGGACGTGGCACTCAGAGCTGGGTGACGAGGAGGGGATGGGTCACGGGTTGGACTTGGAGGTCTTTTCCGATCCAAATGACTCTGTGTCTGGACCCTGTGGCAGCCGGCAGCCTCTGCCTTCCTAGAGATGCAGAGCCAAGGCTCTGTATCATCACCTGCTGCTGAATCAGCCCCGCAATATCCCGGCGGTGCTCCAGAGCTGGAGAGCTCTCAGCTGGGAGACGCTCCCTGCCACTGGCATCAGTTCAAGCCGCCTGGTGAACTAAATTGATTTTTTATAGTTGCTCTGGAGCAAGTTAAATGAATCTGTTAGTAGCTGCTCCCTGCTTAAAGCTTCCCTCAGTGCTGGAACTGCAGCCCGGCTCTCCATAAAACGGGGGGGCTGCTCCAGCCGTGCCCCCGCCCCCGAGCAGTGCTGCTGTGATTAGCTGCCTGCTGCATAATTCCACATCATTACTGCGTGCACTCGTGCACTCCGAGGAAGCCATCAGCGGAGCGAGCTGGGCTGGGAGAGGAATCCGTGCCTCAAATGGGAACCTGTGCAAAACACGGCGTGCAGGTGTCTGCACGCTCCCGTGTTAGTCCAGAGCCAGCTCCAAGCCTTAAATCACCGGGAGGCAGCTCAGCTCTCACAATCCTGCCTCGAAGACAATGATATTAAAAATTAACAGCAGTTTTGTTTTTATTTTTATGGAGGTTTGTTTGGATTTTTTTCCCCCCCTTGAATATTTCTAAACATTTCTGTGCAGTAAAAGGGCTGGAAACCCACTCCCATAAAACTAGTGCAGGTTGAGATTCACAGGGCTCCAGAACCTGGAATTTTGGGAGAACAAAGGTCACTCCTCGGAGAGGGACTGGAGGCTGTGCTCAGGCTCGGGGTGGGCTCGGTGGTTCCTGCATCGCTGGGGCTTCGGACTCGGCAAGAGGCATCGAGAGACAGCACCAGAACAGGCACTGCCCAGTGCCAAATCCAGCCCAAATCAGCCACAACGCCTTGGTGGGTCTGCTCAGAGCCACACCACAGCGGTGCCACCCCGTGTCCCAGCCTCGGCAGCTGGCACTGCTTCCCCCTCTGGGGGATGCTGAGCCGGCACAGCATCTCTCCAAAAACCGGGGCTGGGGGATGCTGAACCGGCACAGCATCTCTCCAAAAACCGGGGCTGGGGGATGCTGAACCGGCACAGCATCTCTCCAAAAACCGGGGCTGGGGGATGCTGAGCCCACACAGCATCTCTCCCAAATCCAGGGCCGGGGGATGCTGAGCCGGCACAGCATCTATCCCAAAACTGGGGCTGGGGGATGCTGAGCCGGCACAGCATCTATCCCAAAACCAGGGCTGGGGGATGCTGAGCCCACACAGCATCTATCCCAAAACCGGGGCTGGGGGATGCTGAGCCCACACAGCATCTATCCCAAAACCGGGGCTGGGGGATGCTGAGCCCACACAGCATCTCTCCAAAAACTGGGGCTGGGGGATGCTGAGCCCACACAGCATCTCTCCTAAAAGCAGGGCCGGGATGGAGCCGCCCGGTACCGCGGCTGGCACCATCACGGGAGGTTTCTATCACTCCGCACAGCTGCTGAGTGCGCCTCTTCCTTCCCAACAGCTGCTGGGATCTGACCCTGTCCATCAGCAGTGCCAGGAAAGCCAGCGAGCTGCCGGCAGCCGCCTCGCTGACATCGGTGTTTTCAAACATGCAGGCAGCGATGTGATCGGCGCCGTCCCCAGAGGCCGCGCTCGGGGCCTCGCTGCGCGGAGCTGCCGCCGGTGCTGCCAGGAAACGCTGCTGCTGCTGCCGAGCACAGTTTAACTCTTGAGGAGCGGAGCTGGGCTGCTCCGTGATGCTCTGCTGGCTCCCCGATCCCGGTATCCCTGCAGAGGGAAGAGGGGCTGAAAGAAAAGGGAACTTTGGAGATGGAGAGCTGGGGAGAACGAGGCCAGTGGGAGGTATCTGGTGGTGCCACCATCAGAGTAAGGCACCCTCTGTCACCAAACCGATGGGTAGGGGATAAAAAAAATGGAGTTTGTTGACTTGGGACGAAAGATAATTCATATCGATTAAAGGAATATAGATGTCACCGAGAATTAGCAGGACAGCCAAGCCATCACTTCAGCAGCAAACAAAGGATGCCTGCGCTGGCTGGGAGCCGGGAGCAGACGCAGGGCAGACACGGGGGAGCTGTGCCGAGCTCCCCACGGGGACCAGCCGTGCCCGGCTGAACAAGCGCTGATGGAATTTGAGGCTGGTCCTGCAAAGCCCTGCCCGCTGCTTGTTGGCCACGGATGGCAAGAAACGCTCCCAGGGCCACAGGGAGGGGACAGCAGCCCCTCAGCGATATCTTGGGAGGGTCCCACATGCCCCATCCCCACCCCTGCTGCAGCCTGTCGCTCAGCAGGTGAAGGTGCTGCCGGTGCCCGCTGCCTTCCTCGCCTCCCTGGCCTGAGGAATCCGTCGGGCTGCGCCTCCCAGCACCCCCGTTAATGGGAACAACTATTTACTTAAACCCCCACCCTCCCGCATTATGCATGCGGCCGGCGGGGCTGTGACTGCGGTATCGATCAGCACCACTTCAATACCCTCATTGAGATTCCGGGCACCGGCTCAGGGACTCTATCTCAGTGTCTGGTCAATAGCTTATATTTTTAATTTGTCGATAATCAGTCAGGACCTTGGTCTGAGTGCTGCCGAGGCTCCCTGCTCAATGGAGAAGGTGAAATCACTCAAGCAGGGTCATGTTTATGGCCTGAGCTGAACCATGGGAAATGGAGATATCAGTCAGGCTTATGAAAAATAACATGCTATATTATTTTTCATAAACCTGACAAAATCATATTAATTTGAAGACAAAGATAAGGCACCCAACTGGCAGCGCTCACTTTCTCTTCCCTTCTGAGCGTGCTGAGCCCTGGGAGGCGCAAACCAGCCCAAAATGTGCAAGCCTTGCACCACCACCACCACCACCACGCAGGGCACGTGCCCAGGAGCCAGTGACAGCCCCCAAGTGTGGCATCATCTCACTTGTGCCACTTCTCCTCCCCATCATCATCATCATCAACATCATCATCATCATCATCAACATCATCATCATCATCATCCCCTCGATGACTTCAAGCACCAGTTGAAGGCAGTTCCTTCAGCCTAAGGAACAGCAGCAGGAGGGAATCAGGCATCAGAGCAGAGGTGGAAACACAGCTCTGGAAGGGGAGCCTGGCTCATGGATGCCCAAGGACTGCTGCTGGGAGCTCCAAGGTTTCTACAACAAAGGCATGATTTTTAATAGGAGAAGAAGATACGTGTGTTTGCAGGTGAGTGCTGAGCCTCAGGGTCTCTTTTAACTAATACTCCAAGTATTTAACTGGTTTTAAAGCTTCTTTTGAGCATTTGATAAGACAAAAGGTGATTGTCTGAAACTCTTGGCTTTTGGAGTCTGTATCTCTGAGCAGTGCCACTGAAGGCACGTTGTTAATGGTGTTGGCTCTGCCATAAATGTACCCGTGAGTTTTTGGAGCAAAGGGCAGGCAAGAAAAAAAGAAGCTCGAAGTTGCAGTTTCAGCCTTTAAAGAGAAAAATGTGCTGGGTTTCCATCTGAGGTGTGTGAGCCCCAGGAGCAGCGTGTACCTGAGGTGTCAGCACATGGCTGTGAGGAGCAGGGTGTTTATAAATTATCATTTTTAAGCAAACCAGCAAAACCTGGGAGCTGCAGCTCTGTGGGCTGTGGTACCTCCTGTGAGTGGGGAGCTCTGCTGGGCTTTTTCCTCTGAGGGACACCCAGCTCTGGCTGGGACCAGTGGCCTTGTGCTGGCCAGGTCCCCCTGCCCTGCCCTCCTGCGCCTGGGCACAGAACAGGGCTCATTGCAGCTGCTTTTGAGGACTTGTTAAAATACAGGTGTGGAGATGCAGATTTTCATTCCCAATTTGTCTGCAGTCCCTCAGTTCTCGTGCACTCAGTTCTACTTGAAAAGGCCAAAAAAAAGGTAGAATAAACTGTTAGAAACCCCCAAGGCAAGATGAGCTGACAAGTCAGGAAATGCATGTGCACACCTGGAGAGGCAGTGGCTAAAAAAAAAAAGCAGGAAAACCTGGAGCATTGATCAGGGAGAGCTGAATTGGCTTGGGAATGCTGGGAAGGGAGCTGGGAGTAAGGGAGGGAAGTGGAAGGAGGGAAGAAGGTAGGAATGGGGGTGTTGCCTTGCAGGGGTGTTAGAATTGTAGAATTCTGGAGCAGTCTGGGTTGGAAAGGAGTTGAAATCTCATCCCATCCCACCCCTGTCATGGGCAGGGACATCTCCCACTATCCCAGGCTGCTCCTGGGATAACCCAGCCTTGGACACTTCCAGGGATGGGGCAGCCACAGCTCCTTCAGTCAAACACTTCCAGTTCCTCAGCAGTGCTGGTGACACCAGTGCTCTGTGATTTCTGGAGGTGATGAGACATCACCAAGAGCTCGGGGCTGAGCTGAGAGCCCCCTCTGTGCCCCACTCGTCCCCACAGCTGTGTCCCCTCCCTGGGACCCCCGTGGCTGCGGCTCAGCGGGCTGGGCTGGGCGGGGGGGCTGCGTTCCCGTGCCTCGTATCCACCAAGGAGTCCTGCTCCCGTATCTCACACTTGTCTCCTTCGATTTCCCTGACAGCCAATTCTGGAAAGTTGGAAGGTGTGCCATTATCTGGGACTACATTATGAAAGTGTCGCGCGGGTGATGAATGGCAGCGCTCAGCGGCTCCGAGGAGCAGCGGGGAAAGAGTGACATTAGGAAAGATCTGCTTTTTATGGTTTCTTCAATAGGGAGGGCTCTTTGGAGGGCTGTATTTCAAATCAGATAATCAAACACTCTTCCTGGCCTCCCCAACTTTGCAAGAAAGTGCTGGAGGAGCGTCCTGGTAGGGGGACGAAGGGGACGTGACTCATTTCAGTTCCTGCTTTCCTATGGCAGGGAGCTCTTGGGCACTTCCAGTGCCACTTCCCTGGCACTGCCTGCTGCCTCCAGCCCGGTGCTGCTGCCTGTCCTGCTGAGGAGGGGTCTGTGCTGGGCTTTGGGGGGTTCTGCTGGGTGGGAAGTGGCTCCAGGGTGTGTTTGTGCTGCTAGGGGGACTGGAGAGAAGGAGGAGAGTGCAGGGAAAGCTGTAGGAGGAGGGTGAGAACTTTCTAGCCCAGAGCTCTGCAATTTCTCATCCTGGGGTGGTGAGACATCACTGCAGGGCTGGAGGAGAGGGAACCTGGGTGACATTCCCTGCAAGCACAGTGTGGGGCTGGCCCCAGCAGCTGACACTGCCCCTGTGTGTTCCCTGCTGGGCTCTTCACACCCTGCACGTGCGGTTCCCAGAGAGGCCCCGTCCTTCTCCCGGTTCCTGCCCTTCCCCAGCCCTGTGGCCACTCTGTGCCCACCTCCAGAGCTTCCCACGCACCTCCCTGTGCTCTGCCATGGGAGCAACTAATAAGGTACAGGGGCACATCATTTAAAATGATATTTAATACCACTGGAAAAACCCCAAAGACCTATTGACCACGCAATATCCCGTGTCAGTGCATTTTACGGGGAGTGAACATCAATAACCCCGCACAGGCTGTTACAGCACAGCTCACCAGTAAAACCCAGCTCAGCAGCTGCGGGTCCTGCTCGTGCTCCTCCTGCCAGGGTGAGCCCAGAGCCTGGGGGAATCCACAGCACCTTTCCCAGCATCTCCTGCTGCTGCTGGCAGCAGATGGCTTTTGGCCCCACGTCACTTAAGGAGAGAATTGTGGAATAGTTTGGGTTGGAAAGCATCTTAAAATTCATCCCATGGGCAGGGATACCTTCTGTTATCCCAGGTTGCTCCAAGCTCTCCAGCCTGGCCTTGGAGACTTCCAAGGATGGGGCAGCCACAGCTTCTCTGGCTGTGCCAGGGCCTCCCCATCCTCACAGGGCAGTATTTCATCTGAATATCCTGTCTAAACCCATTCCCTGTCAACGTGAAGCCATTCCCCCTTTTCCTGTCACTCCAAGCCCTTGTCAATAGTCTCCCTCCACCTTCCTTGTAGGCTCCCTTCAGGCGCTGGAAGGCTGAAATTAGGTCACTCCAAAGACTTCTCTTCTCCAGGCTGAACAATCCCAATTCTCCCAGCCTCAGAGGGCACTCAGGCTCATTGCTTTCCTTCAGAAAGGTGGATGCTCTGTCCTAGATACCACAGAACCACCCTGTTTAATAAGACAGAACACCAGCAGCACCAGCCAGTTCAGAAAGCAAAGGCTTTCTTTTTTTTTTTTCCCCTGTTGCCTTCAGGATATTAATAAAAACAGATTAATAAAATCAAAGGCAGCTCAATTAGACAGGGCATCAAGGAAAAAAAATGTTTGCTGTACAGTCTTTCAATTTCCATGGCAGTTCTCACGCTGAGAAAATCTGTCTGCAGTTTCTGATGAAAAGATAGAAAGCTGATGTGTGAAACACAGGGGAGGGATGTACAAGCACGGCTGCCTTTGTGCTCCTCGTGTACAACACTCCTGTGTGGTGAAATTCCCAGGTTCCCAGCATGGGGCTGTCCCGTGTGGCCCTGTGGGGATGGCTGCAGGATGGGGTTTGATGAGCTGGGCTTAAATAAAGGTGGGGAAAAGGGGTTTGGAGGGGGTGAGCCAAGAGTGCCTGGTGGGGGAGGTCACTTGCTCCCAGCCCTGAGGGTGGGCAGGAGCTCCTCTCCCTGGGGCAGGATCCTGGAGAGGCTGGGTGCTCCTGGGGTGGGTGCCAGGGCTGGCAGAGGGCTCACTCTGCTCTCCATGGAGGCTGCTCTCCAGGGCACTGTGTCAGGAGCCCTGTGCCTTCTCCTGGTTCTCCCTGCACTGTGTCATAAGGAAAGCATTTATTTTCCCAGTGTTGCTGGGTTACCTCCATTAACCTGGACCCTGTTTGGAGCAGCTCAGACAGGGCTGGGGGAGGCTGGGCTGGCTGCAGTCATAACACACCTCCAGCATCCCTGGCTCCGGGATTGGAGTGGGTCTGGCAGCAGGAATGATCCCAGAGTGCTGAGTCCCTGGTGGGGAGGGACCCCATCTTCGAGGGGAGGATCCCATCTCCCCATCCCAGAGACTTTTCCAGACACGTGTCCAGTTGGAATCTGGCACCTGTGGCTGTGTGGGCTGGGCTATTTGCATAAGGAGGCTGTAGGGACTTCCCTCACCCAGAGCCCCCCGTGCAGCAAGAGTGAAGGCAATTCCAGACACGTTTCTATGTGCAGGAAGTCACCTCCTGATGATTTTCTGCTGGGAAAATTCCTTCTTGGAGGAGCTGCCTGCTGGGTCTGTGTGCTACTGCTCCAGTCAGTGCCTGTTGAATCCGGAGAGCAGCAGGCTCAGAACCATTCCCTTCTCCCAGGCTGAGATATCCTCAACCAGCCCACCACTTAGGTTGGGGTGGTGTTTAAATTCTAAAAGGTTTTTAAACACTGGAAAATCTGAATCCAGACAAAAAGCTGCTGCTGGGTGAGGACACTCATCACCCCCTCGGAGCAGGGCTGGGCTGGGGGCTCTGGTGGGGCCAGCCCATCACACACATGCACCAGGAGGTGCCCTGATGGGCCTGTCTCACCCCTGAAGCCCTTCATTTTCAGGGGTGGAGGCAACAGAAAGAGGCCTTGGCTGTTTGGAACTTTATGGCACAGTTTCTCTGTTTGTTTTAAAGGCAGCAATAAATCCGGATCTAGTTCTGTGAGTGTGAACAGGATCTGGTCCCAGGGAGCTGATCTGGAATGTGCTGCTGAGCCAGAGAGAGCCTGGCACAGCCCCTGAGGCTGCAGGATGAAGGAAAAGGTGCCTGGAGCTGTGCTCTGAGCAGCAGGGGCTGGGGGGGACAAGGGGAGGGTGTCTGTGACCGCAGGCAGGGTCCCCTGGAGCTGGGTCCCCCGCCCCATCACTCCCAGGGGAGGTGTTGGTCTGCACGTGGATCCCTCCTGTCAATTCCAAAGCACTTTGTGGAATGATGGTAATTATTACAGCACTAAAACAAAGCACCAAAAGCTGATTGCTTGGGAGAGATCACTAACTATCTTTGTCTAATTACTTGGCTCCAATTAACATTTTACCACAGACTCTCTGCAAGCACTTTTCTCAGAAGAGGGGAAAAAAACCAAAACAACAGAGTCAACAGCAACATAAAATAAAAATACAGTAGCCTTGGAAATAGTCCTTGAAATCACACTGGAAAAATGGGGGGGTGGGGGTGGGAATCTTCCCACCCAGGAGCCCTGTGAGGGGAAGGCTGGCACAGGGGGATGAGGGAGGGGATGTGTGGTAGGGAGCAGCTGATGGAGCTGGAGGGGCCCAGATGCCCTCAGTACCCATCCTGGGCTGAGGAACAGTGGCAGTGGGGCTCTGGAATGGGCAGCATTCCCAAGCTGTGCTGTGCTGGGGCCTGGAATGAGCTGGGGATGAGCCCACTCACCTCTGGGAATGGGCAGAACCCATCCCCACTTGGCCCCCAGGCTCAGGCACAACACCACCTGCAGGGCTGCTTTCAGCAGCTGGAGCTGCAGGGCAGAGGGAGCACAGCCCAAAACCTTTCCAAATCTTGTTTTCCCCTTGCCCAAGGCCCGGGAAGGGCCGGGACAGGCGTCCCCCCGAACGCCCAGGCTCAGCAGTGCGTGTTGCTGTGCTTCCTGGCGCTCCCATATTTACATACATCCTATAATTACCATCTGCACAGCCAGAGGCATTTGCTGGGAATGGGTTGATTCCATCTGTTGGTGCAATTTTCTCTGAGGAATTTGCATTGATCACTTTTTTATGCAAAGCTTTTGTATAGATCATTTTTCCCTTTTTTTTTTTATTCTTTTTAATACAGCTAAATAATTTTAGGGAGGGCAGGGGTCTCTGGTGGCAGAGTGGGCACTGGCAGAGACCCCAGGTCTTGGAACAAGTTGCTGCTCTTTCCCCCCCTGCTCAGCATGGATTAGGGAGTTCAGGTTGCTCCAAGGTGGCATTTCTCAAATATTTATCATTTGCTGTTATACTTGATGTGGTAACTCATCCTTAATGTGTTGACCTTCAATTAGGAGGAAAGGGGTGTGGTAATTAGTCAGTCAAGTGATTCCTTCAGATCAGAGCTCAGGCTCAGACCTGGTGGGACCAGATGGGACTTTTTACATATTTTTGGCAGCTGTAATGAACAGGGCAATGTGTATGGATCAACTGGCTGGGAAATTCCCACAGCCTCCAGAGTTTCCTGGGGTACTACAACTTTTCCCCAAGTTTCTTCTCTCATCCCTGTGGGCAGGGGGTGAGCTGGGGACAGGACAGCCCTGGGGTGCAGCACCCTTGTGTTTGGGGTGCTGGGAGAGCTGTGGGATGCAGGGACATCCTTCCTCAGGGAATGCCACCAGCTGGCCCCAGCCTCTGCTTTGGGGCTGCTGGATCACAGAATCCCAGAATCATTTAGATTGGAAATAACATTTGAGAGTGAGCCCAATCTGTGACTGATCATCTCCTTGTCACCAGCCCAGAGCACTGAGTGCCACGTCCAGGCCTTCCTTGGACACCTCCAGGGAGACTCCAAACCTCCCTGGGCAGCTCCAAGGCCTGATCTCCCTTTCCATGAGGAAATTCCTCCTGATGTCCAGCCTGACCCTCCCCTGGCACAGTTTGATGCTGTTCCCTCTCCTCCTGTCCCTGTTCCCTGGGAGCAGAGCCTGACCCCCCCGGCTGTCCCCTCCTGTCAGGGAGTTGTGCAGAGCCAGAAGGTCCCCCCTGAGCCTCCTTTTCTCCAGGCTGAGCCCCTTTCCCAGCTGCTCCTCACAGGAGTCACTCTCCAGCCCCTTCCCCAGCTCTGTTGGCCTTGGCAGCTTTGGGTCCCCCTGGTGTTTTGGGCTGGGTTGGGAAGTGTCAATGCCATAAAGGTGGGCAAAGTGAGACCCTGGGGGCTCCCAGGACAGCCCAGTGCCTCTGTCTGCAGGGCAGCAGCTCCCAGCAGGGAAGGGAAAAACTTCACAAAGCTCTGAACAAACAAACCCAGCTGCTCCCCTGCCCTGCCCGTCTTGATTAAAGAAGTTATTGTAAGGAGGTGGTTGGACTTGCCAGCTTGGGGGGGTTAACGGGGATCAGCCAGGTTCTGCCTCCTGAGCCAGGCAAATAAATAAATAAACCCATGAAATCCATTGTGCTGTAAACAGTTCTCGGGAAAGAGCAGAGAAAATGAAGTGAACTCTTCCAATGCATCATGGAATATTACTGTATTTCATTTACTGTGGCACCAATTAGATGAGAGCCTGTTCTATTAACGTGCACCCTTGCAGATCCATGCTAAATTAACTGCTGGATCTTCACTACAGCAGTAAAGCGATTGATTTCTCCCCTTAATCAGTTTATTTCATTAGTTCTACATTTATTTTTACATGCATTTTGCCAAGCCGCAGTGAAATGACCTATCAAGGTATGTGACATCACGGACTGATTTGAATATTAACCAAATAGCTATTACAGCAGTGCTGGTGCTTAAAGATCATATGTAAATCAAATGTCAGGGGATAAAATTGCAGCGAGGGCTGTCAGAAAACAATTTAGCAGTGGTTAAAGGGACAGCTCATGGCTGGGGAATGGTGAACTCTGTAAATGGATAATCTGCTTCCTGGTTCCACAGGAGTGGGGAAGTTTTCCCCATACTGTAATTTTTTGTTGTGTTAAATTAGCTGCAGTTCAAAATCTTTCCCTTTTGTATTCAGCATCCAGCTCCTAAGCACAATTGTAACTTTAAGGTTGAGCTGGGAGCAGAATAATTTCCATTTCTGACCCAGGAAGCCTAAATATCTTAAATATAAATTGCTGTTAATAGTGAGAGGCAAAAACGGCTTCTCCGGTCCTGTAATTATGAGGAACACGCTGCCAAGGGGAAAGGGAAGAAGGCTGGAGTCTGGTGACATCTCCTCCTGTGCAGGGTGGAGCTCTGGGCTGTTGGGGTGCTCCCTGGGCAGCTCTGGGAGCAGCAGGGTGATCCCTGCATGCTGGAATTGGGGTTGGGGGGACGTGTCCCAAGGCTGGCTGAGTCCCCTCGCCATGGGATCTCCACAAGGACTCCCAGGAGATGCTCCTGGACATCTGGGCTTGGAGCTGGGCTCAGCAGAAGGAACCTCCTCTGTGCCAGGAGTGCCCAGGCTGGTCCCTCCTGCCCCTGGCTGTCCTTGGGGCACAGCAGAGCCTCGCTCAGGGGCAGGGGGAGTTGGCTGTGGGCACAGCAAGAGAAGGAGGTGCAGAGCTGCCTATCAGTACCGAGGGGCTCTTGGGCCACCAGCACCACCAAACCCTCACTGGGGCAGCTGGGAGGTCTCCAGCCATGGGCTGGTGCCACTTGTGGGTTTGGAAGTGCAGAAACGGAGCAGTTTGGGCAGGGAGGATGTGAGCGGTGTTCCCTGGAGGCTCCAGGGCAGAGCTGTGTGGCACAGGCAGCACCCAGCCCTGTGTTTGTCTTTGAAGCAGCAGTGGGGAAATGAGCCATCAATGACCAATAACCAAAGGCAGCCAAGGGAAAAGCAGAGGCAGATTCCCCTGGCCAGCAAAGGAAGAGCAGCAGGTTGTGACGCGAGCCGTGCCGTAAAGCCATCCAGCGCTCGCTTCCCAGGGTTTAAATCCAGCTCCTGTGTCCCTGGGGCACCATCTCACAAAATCCGTCTGCACTGAGTAAACATTGAAATTATATAATTAGTCCCTCAGAGAAAAAGAGTTCTAAATTCATGGGAGCTTAAAGTTAAGAGAGAAATATTACAGCTCTTCTGCCCTTCCCTGTCATCTCTAAACATGGAGTGGTGCAGAGGGACAGGAGATTCCAGGAGGGAGGGAAGGCCTGGGAGGGCTGGATGCACCTGGGGGTCTCAGAGAGCCCCCTGTGCTGGGGGCCTGGTCCTTCCAAGGGCTGCAGGTGCCAGGGTGCAGCACAGGGTGGGTGGGCTCCAGCAGCTCCCAGGGAATGGGGGGACAAGGGATGCATTTGGCCCGGGTCTGCTGGTGTCTAATCAAACGCCAGTGCCGGCAATAACCTGGGATTATAAATGGGAATTGTACTCCATCAAAATTGATTCCAGGGTAAATTGAATATTGAGTTAAATTCCAGAGCCTGGTGGAGGCTCTGCCTTCCCAGTCCAGCACTGAAGCAAATCCATCGTGAGTCTCCTGGATATACCGCGCCGCTGTCTGACCTTGGGTTACTGCAGTAACCTTAAGTGCACAGTAATACACTTTCAGTCACTGTTCAATGCTCAGGGGAATGGTTTAAGGCCCTTGGCTGGAGTGAATATTTTTATGCAGGCTATAATTTCTTTTAAGACCTTCGCCAGCAGCCAGGCAGCCTTCAGAGCGTCCTTCCCCTGGAGCACTGCGGGGTGGGGACCCTGAGGAGGGGACCCCCAACCTGGGCAGGTGGGCTGGGACAGGTGTGGGGAAGGATGAGTGGAGGGAGAGGCTCAGGGCAAGTGAGGAGCTGTGAGCAGACCCTGCAGGACCTTCCCATGGCCTCCTCCAGCCAGGGGAAGGCGGACATGTATGGTCTTGAGGGTGTCCAGGGGGACAGGGCCATGAACAGGCAGGAGAGGAGGGAGAAGAAGCAATGCCTGAGAGGGGATACATGGCATTTCTTCTCTGCCTTGCTCCAGGGTGCCAGCAGCAGCCCCTTTTCTCCTGGGAAAGCTTCCCCATGCTGGCTTTGGCCCCAGATTGGGAATGTGCCACCACAGAAGCCCCATTCCCACGGAGCCCCTCAGCTTTGCTGCTGACAGGGGCTGGGGGCTGGGAAACGCTGGTGTAGGCACTCTGTCTATCCTGTGGGGCTGTCAGGGCTGAATCCATCCCTGTGGTGAGGAAGAGCAGGAGGCTTTGGCTTCTCTTTGGTGATTTCTGGGCTGGGCAGCCTGGCTGCCCCATGCCGGGCTGTGCAAGGCTCCATCCCTGCTCCCTGCCCAGCTCTGCACCTGGGGCCTCATTGGAGCTGAGATTATTCTAAATTCACTTAAGCTGGACAAATGCTCGCTGGGGACCCAGAGGAGAAACCCCCGGACTGATTTTCATCTGTGGATCAGGCAAAATTTGATTCACAGTTCAATTCTCCAAAGGGGAAAAATTTGCACAGAATCCCTGCTTAGATTTTATTTTAAGCAAATCCTATAAAAATCCATCTGAAGGAGACGGTGACTCCATCTTTCAGATCCTGCACGCTGTATCTGGGAACACGAGTTCTGCTTTTATATAATAAAAAATGTAGAGTTTCCTCATGTTGCCATATGTTTTTGCATTTATCCGTGCACTTGCTATAACCCTCTCCGCGGTGTGTGCCTACAGAGCTCTCTGTGTCAGCATTGAAATGCAACAAGCCGGTATCATTCATGCAAAAAATGAGCCTAAAATCTCCCTGAAGAGGGGAATATAATAGAATACAATTGTATCATTTAAAAAACTTTGCATCATATTACACAGTCAAAAAGATAATGTATGCTAGGAGGGAGGAAGCCGATGAAATATTGGGTTAACTCTTTAGTTGCTCTTGCTGCAGCAAATGGCATCGGCTCAGCATCACTTTCCTGGCTCAGCATCTTTCCTGACTTAGCATCCTCATCCTGTTGTGTCCCTGTTGCCATTCTCAGATGGGATGTGTGCCTGCCTCTGCTGTGCAGCCCTCTGTTTCCAGTTTCCCCTTGCACCAGGCAACTTCCCACCTATTCCCTGCCTCCTGTTTTGGCTGGAAAACCCTGTGGGGATGAAGCGTGGCACCACAGAGCTGTGTTCAGTGGGAGGGTTGCTCGTAGGTGTCGGATGGGCACCTTGGACCAGGGGTTTTAGGGAAGGTGGCATCACCCACCTGGCTCTACTGAGTGCCCACAGCAGCTCTGTGCCCGTGGGAACCCCTTCACTCCCTCCTATCCAACCCTGCTCCTCCCTTGCTGGCGTAAAAAGGAATATTCTCTTCTCCTGGAATACTATCTGTTCCCAAATCATGTATAAAACATTTGCAGAAACCACTTACTCCTCATGTATTTTTTATGAGTCCGATCCGAAGTTAAAATATATAAACATAAAAATATCAAGAAGTACTTTAGGAAAAAAAAAAAAAAAAGTTATTTCATAAAATATCAGGAGACCAATTTAGAACCTCGCCAGAGCCGCTGCCCTCCCTTGCAGCCCTTCCTGAGTGTTCCACCGGCTTCTCCAAGGAGCAGGGGCCCTTCCCAGAGCTTATCCAGCCCCTCAGGCAGGCTCAGCCTTTCACACTTGAGAAATAAACCCCAAAATTTTATTTAATCCAGGGGATAATCTTTTTTTTGTAATGTGCCAGGACAAAGATGGGAAGTTTTATTTCCAGAAGACCAGATTTGGGCGGGTTTGTGCTGGCAGGAGAGGCAAAGTGCAAAACCCAGCAGATCCTTGAGCCCGGGCTGAGGCAGCCGGGGGAGTGGGGCAGAGCCAGGCCCTCCCTGCTTCCCAACCCTGCTAACGAGGAGGAATTTACAGGCAATCCCAGAGCCCATGATTTATTTTTTCCTTGTCAAGGACGTGCATCCTTGAAGCCTCCTCTCACCGTGGATCATATCAGCCACTGCCAGAATGGTGCTGGGTGCTGCTCTGTGGGGCTGGGTGTCGGCATCCCAAAGGTGTTCCCAGCCTGGAATGGTGCTGGGTGCTGCTCTGTGGGGCTGGGTGTCTGCATCCCAAAGGTGTTCCCAGCCTGGAATGGGGCTGGGTGCTGCTCTGTGGGGCTGGATGTCTGCATCCCAAAGGTGTTCCCAGCCTGGAATGGTGCTGGGTGCTGCTCTGTGGGGCTGGGTGTCTGCATCCCAAAGGTGTTCCCAGCCTGGAATGGTGCTGGGTGCCTTGTGGGGCTGGGTGGCAGCAGCCCAAGGGTGCAGCTTTGGGATTAATCTGTCCACGAGGGTTTGGTGCTTGTTCCCAGTCACAGTGGGGGTGGCACAGAGCTCCATCCCCTCTGGCTCCCTCATTCCCACCCTTCCAGCCCATCCTGCTGGTGCCAGCCCCTACCCTGGTCCTGCCACAAAACCCAGCCCAGTGTCCCCCACCTGCTGATCCTGTCCCTGCTCCAGTTCCTCCTGAACCACCTCAAAACCTGCAAACCCCTCCACAAATTCTGCTGGTCAGCGCTGCCTCTTGCTGTCAATTCCTGGAAGAATTCCTGGAAAAGTTGCAAATGTTTTTGCCATTTTTCTCCCTGATGAGCCCAGTTGGAGTTAAGTGGGGGAGTTGCCACCTGTAGCGGTCACTGTGTTGTGTTTACTGAACATTTTGTGCTTGCTTCCCTCAAAATCATCTTTGGTTTTGCCCTTTCTTGTGCTTAATTGATGAATAAAAGAGCCCAAGCCCCCTGCAGCCCCTGTGGGTCTGAGGGAGCTCCAGGGGCCTGCACAGCCCAGACCTGAGCTGAACCTCTTCAGGGGATGTGCTCTGGAATATTGTCCAGCAAAAATCCCAGACAGGGCCATGCAAAAGGCGTCTCCCTCCCCGTGCCCTCCCTCTTGGAGTGGTTGAATCCCTCCTCAGAAAAGCAGAGTGTTATTTCATGTCAGGGCAGTTTTCCTGGAAACCCCTGAGACAAAACCTTGCTTTGGTAGGTAGAAATTGCTACTTTTGTTAATTTTGCCTCTAAGCATTATCAGTTAAATATTGTTTCTTTAAAAATGTATTTAATTTAAACTAAAATGCTGGAAATTTCCTTTTGAGGGCACTTTTTTTTTTTTTTTTTCATGCACATGAATATTAATGCCTTTCTCCGAGAGATCTACTTGAAAAAAACAAGAATAAATTAAATACCTACAGATTTTTCTAATTCCTCTTTTTGGTGACATGCCGTCATTACATCAAATTACCGAGATGTGCTCCCTTTTTTTTTTATTTTTTTTTTTTTTTTTTTTCCTGTGTGTGTGTGTGAAAATTATGGAATATAAAGTATATGTAAATGCAGCAAAAGGCTGTGAAGAAAGAACAGGGACAGGGGAGGCATTAGGTATTCAGCCAGCGTCGTCGTGAGCCAATTAATCAAGCAGTGGCGAGGAAAGATGCAGAAACGATGAGTTCGCCCTTCATGTTGATGAGGCCGGTCCAGGGCAAATGCTGCTGCACCTGAGCTCATAGTTAGGCATGCAGAAAGGAATCATGGGAATATCTTCACGCCTTTGTCTTTCTCGTGAAGGATGGAAAATGTCAAGCTGTTGTTTGGCTGCATGTGGGAGACTCGCTGAGAATTCACAGTCTGGCGAAGCGGCTTTAACTCTTTGTGGCCGGGCTCTGCCGGCACATCTGCACCCGGCTGGGGCGGGGAGGGGGCTCTCCACTCGGGAATTCTGTTCTCTGCCTCTCCCCTCGGCTGTGTCCTGGGCAAGGGGGTGCAGGGGAAGCCCCCAGCCCACCCTTTGGTCTCCCAGTGCTGTTCCACCCACCCACCTCTGTCCATCCCCATCTTCCCGCTGGATCAGCGGCTCAGGACAGCTCCCAAGGCCGTGCCAGTCTCTCCCCTGGTGTGTTCCCCCTTGCCCTGGACATGCAGAGTATTTCCAGCCTTGCCAAAGCCAAAAGTGATGTCAGGTTGCTGCTGCTGGTGTCTGCAGGGGTGCTGGTGACTGCTCCATGTCACAGCCAGGTGTCCTTTCCTTGTGGAGCCTTTGGCTCTCCTGGGATGGCTCCTGGGGTCCTGGCAGAGCACAGGGGTGAGGGAAGTGCACAGAGCTGTGGTTGGCAGCACTGGGAAAAGAGCCCTGTTCCCAGGGATCTGCTGTGGATGTTCCTGTGATGTGGGATCTCATGGCAGCTCAGGGAGTGCCCCAGAGTAAGGGATGGCATGGAAGAGCTCTCTGCACGCTGGGCAAGCCCAGCATGGCCCTGCTCACACACGGGGCTCCTGGAACCATTCCCAGCATTTCCCTGACCTGGATCAGAGCTTTGCACCTTGCAGAGGGAGCATCACGGGAGTTCAGATGGGAAGATGAGAATTCCTCAGTTTTTCATCCCAGGCAGAGCATTGTGGGTCTTTGATCCTTCTCCTCACTCTCCTCTGGACTCCATCCTGGTGACCCCTGTTCCTTAACCTGGAACAGCCTCAGCTGCTCCTTGGCATTGCTGAGTTGGTGACAGAAATTGCACCCCACCCATCACACATGATGCTTTTCCCTTTTCCCTGCAAAACATTTGCTTTTCCTTTAGCATCATGATATTGTTGGCCTAATTTCAACTTTTGATCTGGAGTAAGTGTGAGATCCTTTCCTCCTGTCACACCAGTAATTCCCCAGTTATGCTGAGCTCCAGGGGCCATACTCTGCACCTGGATCCAGCAGATAAATTCTCATTTCTCTCAACAAGCTCCAGCATTTTCCAAGACGTTTGTCATTCAGATTCTGCTCTCTAATGCATTCAAAGATTGCAAATTTAATAATTATATTTTTCCCATCCCACAGACCAGGTAGTGAATGGCACTGGATACAGAACAGAGCCATCTAGCAGTTCTCATTTCATCCAACCATCCCTGACTAGTCCCTGCCTGCACTTTTTCAACTGGTTTTACCCTCACCAAATAGTATTTTCATCTTGACTCTGATTCCTCAGCTTGCTTGTGAGAATGTCATATAAGACGGTGTCAAAAATCTTATTAAAGTCAAGATATGACATTTACTGCTTCTTTTCTATCCAGAAGGCCTATTACCCTGTCGCAGATGAAAATTAGATCGGTTTGCCACGATTTGTTCTTGACAAACCCATGTTGGCTGCTACTCACCCTGTTATCTTCTTGGTGCTTATAAATAGTTTGTTTGATCATTTGTTCCAATATTTTTCTGGGAACTGAAGTTGAACTGACTTAAACTGATAATAATTTCCCAGCCTCTCCTTCCCCTCTGCAGAGCAGGCAGAGCAGAGCAGCACTCGCTGCCTCCCGTGCCCACCAGGGACCACCAGGAGCCACGCTAGGATTCCCTCCTCCACTTTTCCATGCCCTGGAATTCACTGCTCCAGCTGCCTGATCAGGGCTTGTCTCTTTTTTGGGTATGGAAAAGCAGGAAGCCCCCAGCTTCCCTGCACCATCTTCCCTTCTCCTTCCCTTCCCACTCCTCAGCACCAGCTCCTTCTCGAGGTCTCCCCTAGCACCAGGCAAGGAGATTCTCTGTCCTGTGCTTGTGCCTGGCTTGGGGACAGGGACCCTGGGACAGGCACCCCTTGGTGCTGCCTGCCCCCGTGGGGTGGGTGATCAGCACAGGGCTGGGGATCAGCGCTGCCTTTTGGGGGATGCTCCTTGGGATCTCCAGCAGCTCAAACAGAGAGGGAAGGGATGGGTACTGGAGCTGGGGAGAACACAGGGCCTGCTGCTTCCTTGTTTTTAATTAACTATAAAGGCTATCTTACAGTTATAATTAGTACTGGGTGGCCAAGGATTAAAGAGCCACATCAAAGGCTTGCCTGGGAGGTGTAAGGGCCAGGTTTGCTCCATCATAAATCACCAAGAACTTCTGATCTCTGGGAACTCCTCATTGTATGAGGTGCTTCCAGTGCTTCTGGGCTCCAGTCAGAAGCTCTGAGCCTTACAAAATCCCTCTTCCTCTTTTAAAGCAAGGGGAGCAGAAGGACAATATTTAATAGACATGGGTCTGCCGGGATCAGAAGTTTCTCTGAGTGAATTGGGGGCACTCAGAGAAAGCTCACTGGTAGTGACATCCTACTCTGGCTCTGGGCTGCACAGGGCGTTCTCCTCACCAGCCAGGCAGGAATGCAGGCAGGGATGCAGGCAGGCATGCAGGCAGGGATGCAGGCAGGGATGCAGGCAGGCATGCAGGCAGGAATGCAGGCAGCAACCAGCAAAATCATCACCAAGAGGTTGTGGTGCCTTGGAGTGGGTGATCCGGCCCAGCAGGAGGCAGCTGGGTGTCTCCCCCAGTCCCAGACTGTGATTTCCCTCTGTTTTTAATTTTATTTCCCACCTCATTTGTTTTGCTCTGCTCAGACCCTGCAGAGCCCATCAGGTCTGCAGAGGGAGCTGACAAATCCATCGCCTGTGATGGATCGTGCAGCCTCCTCCCCAGCCAAGCCAATTTTGCTTGGCCACCCCAGCAGTTCCTGCCTGTGCCCCCTGCCCACCTGGGCAGACCCTGGCCCCAGGAGCCGGCCCTGGCAGCACCCAGGGCCGTGCCAGCACTGGAAGGGGCTGTGTTATTCCCACTCTGGCTGCCATCCCTGGGGACAGCCAGACAAACACACAATAAGCTGTGACACAAATGGTGTTTGTAAAATATTGCTCCTCCGGGACCCTCTTGCCGACAGTCATCGGGACGCTACTGGTTGCAATAAAATGGGACTGCTGTGATGCTCCTCACACAGTGCTGGGCCTGCTCCTGGCAGAGCTGGGCTCCCTGTGAGGAGGCTGAGGGAGAGGGAGCTCTGTTCCCTCCTGTTCCTGGCTGGCACAGGCAGCCTAAGAAACCCTGCGTGGCTCTGCCAGACCTTTCAGCGCATACAGAGCAGCCCTGAGCCCCGGCTGCGAGGGTGGGATGGAAATGTGAGCTCTGCTCTGGGATCCTGGGGATTCTGGAGTTGGGATCAGATGCAATAACATCACTGTTGGACTTGATCTTAAAGGTCTTTTCCAGCCTTAACCATTTTGTGATTCCTGCTGCCTGCACATCCCAGCTCCGTGGATTTCTCACAAAGCATGGGAGCGCTGTCACCAAACTGAGGCTGGGGGAGCCACGTCCTGCCTGGCTGCAGGCTGGGTTTGCTGAGAACACCCACCTCTGGCATCCAAGCAGAGGGAAAGCACAGCCTCAGCTGGCCATGGGAACACCAGGGGAATGGGAGCCCCGTCGCCAGGAGCAGCCTGTGCTCCGATTGCGGCATAATTCATTTCACAATGTATAAGAAAAGTTGAGTTATTGGGACATGTGACATTTATTTAGTTACATATCTCCTGTGGGAGGTTTCCGGGGCCATTAATGTAGTGTATTTGCATGGCTAGTTTACATGCCTTTGCTTGTTATTGCTGTCTATATTCCATGCACCTCACACTCAATTTCAATTCAAAGTTTGGCAGTTGAGGTGTCACGACTAAAAAATGGAATGGCCTCCCTCAGAAATGAAATAATTTTGTTGTTCAGTTCCGAGCGATTTTGTAATTTCATGCTTGTGTATGATAATTTTATGCTGTCCTGCTCCACGTAACTCAGCTCTGCCAAGCCCTGACAGGTGATAAATACAATCTTTTCCACCCGGCATGCGACAGGCCGGGATGAGGAGAAGGGGGGAGGAAAAAAAAGGTGCCGATTTCCCATCTGAGGTCGTGGCGCAGCCGGAGCTGCCGCAGCCCCGGCCCTTCATCATTTCACGCCTGGATTCCAGCACTCGGCCCCTCGGCTGCGGCGGGGGGACCTGGGGGTCAAGGAAAGTGTCCTGGCGATGGAATGCTGCTGGAGAGGAGCCAGGAGTTGTGTGTACGAGGGGGAAAGTGATGACTTTGGCGTGTCCCCGCGCGAGGGCTCCGGGACGTGGCTGTGATTTAGAGCCCAGCCTCTCTCTAATGGAGTTCAATAGAACCGTAACCTTTTGGAGAAATTATTTTTACAAATCTGTTAAACATTTGAAAGACAGCAATTTCCAATAAAAGAATATGAGTCCTTAACATTTATCACCGGGCTACAGATTTTATAACTGTTACTTCATATTGTTCTTGTAAAAAATGTTTCTCCTCCTGAGAGCAGATGAGTCAAAAGACTATTAAGGAAATGCCAGAGGTACAAGGGGGATCTAATGGGTGCCAATAAAATGAAAGCAGAAGCAAACCATTTAAATTAAATTCAAGTGGTGATGAGAATCATCATTCCAGCGACAAACCTGGAAAGCTAAACACCACTCGGGAGCTCTGCAGCCTCTCTGAGCCGCAGAGAATGCCCTGCCAGGCGCCAGTAGGATGCAACCTGTGGGATCAGCTGTAGGGCCAAGCCTGGGTCCATCCCAATGCCAGGCAGGAATGGGCAGTGCTGTCCAGCTCCATCCTGGTGTCAGGCAAGGATTGGCAGTGCTGCCAGACACTGCTTACACAGTGTCAGGATGCAGGCAGGGATGGAGCTGGAGGATGCTAATTGTCCCTGGTCAGCAGGCAGGAAAGCCCCTCCCAACCTGGAGACTTTTGGGGGAAGCTGCTGCTGCAGGAGAGGAGCAGCATGAAGGGTTGAAACTCTCACAGAGATATTTGGCAATTCCTTGCTGGAAGGGTTGAGACACCCTTGTGGGAAGAAACCCTTCAGGAGTGGGAAGGACAGTGACATCTCTCCTGGAGTCTTGTCTTGCTCAGGTTGTGTTTTCCCTTATCCCTGCTCTCGTGGTGCCGTGTCCCATCCTCATACTCCCATTGCAGAGTGTGGGATTTCCTGGGTAGAGAAAAATCCTTTGTGTCCAGTTGCTGACAGCAGGAGGAGAGCTCAGCTGGGCCAGGGCAGTGCAGCACCCTCCATCCCTCCCTCCCTCCCTGCATCCCTGCATCCCTCCCTCCATCCTTCCTGCCTCCCTGCCTGGCCAGAGGCCAGCAGCCAGCCTGCCCAGGTGTCCTGGCCACCTGCCATCTGCCACCCAGCCCATGCTGGAATTGCTGCTTGTGTCTTCACCTCAGGCATGGAAAATTGCTTCCAGCCCTGAGTTACCAGTGAGAGCAACTGCCCTGACTCTCCTTCTGGAATTTAAGCCATTTAAGGAAAATCCTGGAAAAATGTGGGGGTTTTTTTTCTTTGTTTTCTCTTTCATCATGGGCTGGGGGTCTGTGGGGAAGATGCTGCATACCCCAAGGGATGGGAAGGTTCTGCAAGTGCCAGCTGGGAGCACCAGGCTGGATTTTGGGGCTGACACAGGTGACCAGGTCAAAGCAAGGGGCACAGCCAGAACCTCTCAGCAGCCTTGCTTGAAGTGGAGGGTGAATAGTTCCCTCTCCAAACAAGCATGGGAGCAGCAAAAGTTATTAACTTGGTGAATTATTTCATCCCAAAGCTAATTGGGAAATATGTTTTTAAAATTCAGATGTCTTATTTTATGGTCCTTAAAAAGATATTTTGTGTTTTGCAGGGTTTTGAAAATTTTTTCCTTTTAACAATGCAGATGTACATGCAAAGAGATAAGTCTGTACACAAAAAGAAGGATTTGGTGAGAATCATAGATTCATTTAGTTTTGAAAAGACCTCTAAGGTCACAGAGTTCAGCTGTTAGTGACAAGAGAATTATTTCTGTTGTCTTTTCACGCCCACATCCCTTTCCCTCTGGGATAACCAGAGTGGTGCCTGGTTTTGCTTTGGCCAGCAGGCTGAGAGCTCTGTGTCCAATCCAGAACCAGCACCCGGCTCTGGGCTCTGCACACAGGTTCCGTTCTTTGGGTGCCTTTTGGAGTTCCCTGCGGAATTTGTGGCAGGGAAAGAGACTGGGTGGGAGCCTGGCAGGGCAGTGGCTGAGCCTGGGTGACCCTGTACAGGACTACCATGGTCCCCTCTGCCCCAGCAGGTGCCAGCTGGTGCCCGGGAGGGTGACAGGGCTCTGTCCCCCGCTGTCCCTCGGTGTCTGCACTAATGACTCGCAGGAGGGACAAGCGCCTGTCACACCCTGCGCTCCCTCCCTAGCCGTGCTGGCTGCAAATACATTTTTCTAAGGACACACATGAAAGAGATTCTGAATCAACATGACTACAGCTCTGTTAACGCGGGTTCCCCTGAACCAGGAGGTCACCTCACATCGCTGTGCTCACAGGACCACAAACAATGTATTCAGCACGAGCCGCGCATCAGTGTCTGCACGGGCCAGGCCCTCACTCCTGGCCTCCTCAGGAGAAGTTAGGGGGATTTACTGATTTCTTATTACTCTGAGGGTATTAATAATAACTGGGAAGGGCCCAGGATAGAAAGGCTGTGAAAATCTCCTTCGTGTCCCTGATGGGAGGCTGCTCATGGTGCAGCAGTTACAGATCTGTAATGTGCAATTAAGGCTTTCTCAAGGGTTTCTAAATATATTTGTGCAAGCTCAGCCATTCTCGGGTGGCATCAAGAGCCTCCTGGTGAATGCCATGCTTGGTCTTCCTTGTCTGTCTTAACTGGGGGTTTATTTCTGTGATGAAGCCTCAGCTGCTGGGGATGCTCCAAATCTCCTCTGAGGCTGGCCAGCCGAGCCAGCAGCCGTGTGCTGTGACAGCTGGATGTCACACAGGACAGAGGACATCTCCCAGGCAGGATGTGGGCTCTGCGCTGGGACTGAGGAGCAGGACCAGGGACACTCTCCAGGTCATTGGTAGCACAGGGCACCCTGCACTGCCTTGTCCCACACCAGGCAGATCCCCAGGCAAGGGGAGAAGTTTGGAGCAGAATCCCCTCTGCAGGGACACAGGAATCCTTCATACAGGCACAGCCAGCACTGCTGTGTTTGTGTGTGCTGGGAAATTTAGGGGGAAGGAGCTGCCTGCCAAGGATATGCCTGAGCTGGAGAGTTTGTGTGTCCAGACCAGACCTGATCGGAATTGATGAGCCTCTGAAAGTCTCCTGATGCATTTCTCTGGTTCCTAAATAAGGGAACCTCTGAGCAAAGCGCTGCTCCAAGCCATAACTAAGGTTCTCCAGATACTCTTCTTCCAGCTTTGCTGAGCGCTGTCATCAAAAATCATCCTGGGCGCTCCTCCTCCTCCTCCTGCTTCTCCAGCCCTCACCCAGGCTTAGGGAAGCCATGGAAAATGGAATTCAAAACATCCAGGGAAGCATGGTTAGGGTCAACCCAGGGTAATCCATCACCCAGCTGTCCTCCACATGAGCCTCCCTTGCCTGACAGCACTGAAAACAGTTTTTCCCCAAAATTTTCTGCCCTGGGTACTGTGGCAGTGACCATCACCGGTCTCCCAGCTGTATTGGGATTAATCCAGTGGGAGCTCAGGATCCACAGTCACCAAACCCATTTAGCCAGCTGGGAATGAGCCTTTTCTGCCATGGCATGAGAATTCCCGGCATTTCTTCTGGGGCAGGGGCTGTTGGCTCTGACTGGCCACAGGAGGCTGCTCTGGAGTAAGAGGGTATTTGTCACTTGGGGAAGTGTTTGTCAGACCCACGTGTGTGTGTGTGGGGCTCTCCCACTGCTCCCAACTCCCTTCCTGGTGTCCCAGCCAGGAATGGCCCATGTCACACCCCTGTGCCCAGCTGAGCGAGGACAGAAGGTCCCTGAAGTTGCACTTTGGGGCGTTTCAGCCACAGCAGCAACCCCAGATGTGTGGGGGCTCAGCCCCTTCCCCAGGCTTCCCAAATTAACTCCATATGTAACGCCGCTCCAAACAGAACAATAAATTAGGGTTGATTTTTTTTTTTTTTTTTTGCATATTTTTACACGTCGCATATTTAATGCCTCTCTGAAAATATAAATAAAACATTCGTAACCATTAGAAATCCTTAGAATCTGGGAAGCGCCTAAGAATTTATTTGTTTGCTGGGGGATCATACATATTGTATTAAAACTATATAAAGGGTTTAATAAAATGGCAAAAATAAAGCAGGAGCGAAGGCTCTCAATCTGCGCTGAGAGGAGGGAAGTGATCTTTCTTTGATGCCTATTAAATGTTCCAGCAGATGAAACCCTATATTCTGCCAGGAAATGAGTTTGCCACGAGCCGATTGGGCGCTGTCGTGTGTGCTCGACTCTACCGCTGTCATTCCTCTTCCTCGAGCAGCAATACATTACCCCGCCTCCATTTTTCATTCCTCACTGCCCGAAATGCAAATTTTCTCTCTGTTGTTTATATTAGGTTTTCAAATATATGGAAATCCAGATATCTGGAGGAAAATGTCAGGGCCAGGAATGCTCGTGATCTGTCTTTCCCCCAGCCTGACACTTTTCTCCATGGCTTACGTGAGAGCCCGTGAGGAGCATTCAGGGGCGAGGGCCGGGGGTGCTGAGGGGTGTTGCTGAGTGCTGGGGGTCACTCTTTGCACAGCTTTGTCACCTCTGTAAAGCTGAACATGTGGCCTGGGGAGCAAAAGGGACGTGTTTTGCAGGGATGAGTGAAGGAGAGCCGGTGGTGGCTGAGCAGGAGCTGGGCACAGCGCTGGGGCCTGCCTGGGGCCCAGCACCCAGCCTGGGCCTGTGCCCCAAGGAGCTGCTCAGGATGGACATTCAGCTCGCTGGAAAGGGCTCCCAAGCACCCTGTCCTCACACCCTGAGTCTGCTGGGGTTGGGAGAGGGGCTGGGTGCCCTGAGGGTCAGCAATGAGCTCCCACATCGCTGCTGCTCCTGCTGCTGCCACCAGAGAAGGGAGGTGTCCGCAGCACCAGGTGGGAACAGATCCTGCAGCTTCAGGAGGAGTTTGTGGCCACATCAGGCTGAGCTGCTGCGGTTCCCCTCAGGTTTCTCAAGACAGAGGTGCACAAATAATCTAAATAAGGGCAGAGGTGGTCTTGCAGAGCAGAGAGAGCTGGGGCTGTAAACTCAGGGGTGTTTGTGAACTGCTCATCTGACCCACTCTACCCCTGCTACACCTTTGCCGTTCTGGCCCAGCCCTTAGGGCTTGTGTCTGTGCTGGTTTATACTGGGCAGACCCAGATCTGCCGTGCCCTCAGCCCGGTTCCAGGCCGCAGCCTCTGAAAATCTCCCATTTCCAATCTCCCAGGGCTCAGCCTGTGCTGGTGGCACTGCTGTGCTTGGGGGTTAGATGGGAGCAATCCCTGTCACCAGGCACCGTGCCGTGCTCTGCCAGCCTGGAGGAAGCCGTGGGGGCGTGAGGGGAAGGGACAAACTTCCATGTGGGCACGGGCTGTGACTGACACACTGATAATGAATGCGAGTTGCATCCATTGCTCCTCTATGAGTAAGAGCTATTTTAGGCTCTGGCAGCTTGAGAGGATGATCTGAAGGCAAGAATCACTGTCTCCCAGTGCTGGAGAGAGCCTGATGTGCCTCATATGGTGTCACCACAATTCTTCCAGCAGCTCCGAGGAGGTTGCACGTGCAGGAAACCGTCACTCGAGTCAGCACAACATTTGTTCCTGCCTTGTTCCTCCATGCAGGGACATGAGGAGCTGAGGGAACAAAGTGTAACAACAAATCCCCTATTAATAGGGGTTTATGTTCCCATTTCTGAATGAGTGTGTGAGACCTGCCCACGCCAAAGGCTCCTGCACATGGTTGTCATTGCTCCTGGCACGGCGCTCATCCCGCAGCCCCACTCAGCCAAACCAGCCCCAGACATCCTGATCTGGGAATTTGGCAGCCAAGGGGGTGCTCTGGGACTTGTCGGACATCTCTGAGAACAGTCTCTGCCTTCTCCATCAGCCGAGCTGCAGCGCTCAAACATGTTTGCAAAGAGAATCATGAAAGGTTGCAAACACAATACCACTGAAAGCTGTGTCGGAATAATTGTACACACACAGAAATCTTTTCATCTGCTCACTCAGCTCTGCATGAGCACTCCTCCAGCACAGAGCAGCAAAGAGGTCACACAGTCTTAACACACACAACGGCCACGGTCCTTTTACCTGGATGTTTTAACACCCAGCAGAAAACTGTATTTCTGAAATCACAGGAGAAATTCCAGGATTGGGAAACAAACAAGAGAGAAAAAGCACCTCCTCTGCTGAGCACGGTTATTCACCCCATCCCAAACACACACGGAGGAGCAGCTACTGCAGATCCTGCACCCAGAGCACACGGGAGGGATGGCCCAGCCCGTCCCTGCCTGTCCCTACCATGGGCTGGGGACACTGGGGCTTTGCACGGGGACTTTGCACAGGGATTTGCACGGGAATTTGCAGCGGGGGGTTTGCACAGGGGTTGGCTCTGCCTGGACCCCCTCTGCCACACCTTCTGGAGGTGTTTGGTGAGATCACAGGCACACAGGGAGATGTTCACCTCCCTGTGCACTCAGGGCACAGCACTGGTGAAAACATCCCGCACCCTTGTGATCCAAGAAACCAAATTGCCATGCCTAGGTTTTTCTTCCTCGAGTTTCCATCAGAAAGAGGGCCTGGAAAAAGGAGATCAGATCCAAAGGAATTTTTGGGGAACAGGGTTTCCACATCCTCCATCATCTCAGCTGGAGATGCTGGCATATCCCACAGAGCAGAGTTAATATTCTCTGTGCCTGCAGCAGCAGCAGCAACTCCAGCCCTCTCCTCCTCAGCTCCCCCTTCCCAGGCTGAATGTTTTGGCAGACTTCTTGTTCCAAGCCAGTGGACCTTGTAACGCCTCGGAATGCATAATCCAAACCTCCCTGCCTAGGAAAGGCAGGAGCTGGGACAAAGCAGCATGCACCTTCTATCCTTTCGTTACCAGTTCAAGCTGTGTGGAAGGAAAAAGGGGTTTTCTCTGAGTTCTCATCTTCCTCCTGCCCTGGCCTGCCCTGCTGAGTCCCTCAGACACACACAGGCCTCGAGGAGCTCCAGGGCTGCATTCCCTGCTGAGGATGAGCCAGCTCTGCACCCAGGAGCATCAGAGAACTTCTTCCCCTGGTGTTCCATAGCTTGTGATCCCTGCTGAAAGGCAGCTCCAGCTTTCTGAAGACCTCAGAGCTGCTCCAAGGCCACAAGAGAGCGATGAAGGGAACAATCAGGAGTCTGTGATATTTCCACTCTTGTCTGCCAGGACAGGGGAGCCCAGGTGAGTTCTTTGCCTGTTCTGCTGCCTCTGAGCCGCTCAGAACACAGAAACAGCTACTCCAGGTCCTCCTTTCTTCTGGCCAATAGAATGATCACAGTTTAAAAATTAAAAATTTTGAGAAAAGAAATTCCTTTGGCCATGGTGAGATCCTGAGCACAGAGAGCAGATCCCTCACAGCTGAGCAGCAGAAGCTGTCACACACTGACACTGAGGGCAGAAAGCAATGCTCGACCCCAGCATAGGCAGTTTTAGGCTGATAGCAATTTGAAATGGGTTTATTTCACCAGAATGAATTAATACAGGAAAATAATTTGCAGATTACAACAATTCCTTCAGCAATGTATGACTCAGAGCCAGGCACACAGCCAGCACTGAGACTCAAATTATTTGCAGCTCCGTGCTCTGGCAAGGTCTGGTTTGAAGCAAATCCTAATGAGATGCACGACTTCATTCTGGGCCACGTGAACACGAGAACCTGAACCTCATCCTGATGAACCACTGCCCTTGACAGCCCAAATTTCCAATCCAATTGGGGCTCATTTCCTGCAGGTGAAGTGTCTTGGTTGCCAGAGCCTGGGCTGTCCCTGCAGGCACTGCACAGCCCCCAGAACCTGGGCAAGGACGTCAGGTTTGCCCCTCAATTCATTGCAGCTGCAGGTGATGCATCAGAGCGAAGGCTTTCCACTGATGATCCGTACAAACAGGCCATCCATCATTAAAGAAGGTCATGTTGCAGATGAATTCCATTATTTTACAATCATGTGCTTCCTCCCTTTGCCCTTGGTTGGGTCCCCAGCAGAAGGTGAAGCTCTTGGGGGGTGTTTCCAGCTGCCTGGAGCTCGGTCCTCTCGCTAGAACAAGTGGTGCTGGAGTACAAGGTGTCACAAGTGGCTCTTCATCCCTTCAGAGGAGGATGAAAATAAAAGGAATGTGCCAGCTCTGCAGGTGGAACCTGATCTCCTTGGCTCTGCAAAGACCCTTTGAAGCAGAGAGCAAGGAAAAACTCTTTTGGTTCACAAGAACCTGTGGTGGATGAAGATTCCAGGTGCTCCTGCTCAATGGCCTTGGTGACCAATCCAACCCCCCAAGTTCAGCCTCAGCTTGGAGCACCTGAGTAACACAGGTTCCCTTGGTCCAGGAGGCAGGAGAATAACCTATTTTGAGATCTCTCTAACTCACAGATGTCTCTGAAGACGTTGTTTCATTTTAGCCACCAGCAAGACCTGAAAATAGGGGCCCCACTGGATCATGAATATGCAAAACTGGAAGAGCAGTGGAGCAAGGGAAGGAGACAGCCAGGCATGGACTCAGCACGGGCTGAGCTGTGGTAGGGAGAACCAGGAAAGGTCAGGGTGTGTGTTTAGGTGACTCTTTGTGTTTCACCTACTTCAGCTCTGTCTTGCAGGAATGAATGTTTAGCCAGGCTGGTCTGGGAGCCCAGCTTTAGGAAGGAAAGAGTTGTCCTGGGCCTCTTCAGCTTGACGTCCCAGGCTGGAGTCTCAGAACACCTTGGGCATTCAGAACACCTCCTCCTCCTCCTCTCCTGTGCACAGAATTTGTTCCTTTTTTCTGTCACAGGACAAACCAGAACAGAGGAGCTCCTGCCTGGCTGTGCCTCCAGAAGCGCCGTGTCTGAGCACGCCGGGGTGATCGGAGGTGTCATGTGTGCATCATTTAAATTAACGTTACTAAAACAACAATGCTATTTTTAATATTTAAAGAGCCCCTTTGAAGAGCAGGAGAATCTGTCACCTTTCCTGGTGGATTTGAATCCTGTGTTCTGAGGGTTTTTCTTCTCTGATTAAAGCAGTTGCCTGCATGAGGAACAGCTACAGATGATGTGCTGGGAGGGGGTGTGGGACTGAGGCACGTCCTGGGGAGCAGCTCCTGCTTGTAGGATGGGTTTTCTGGGTTTTCTTTGTGGAGCTCCCACCTTGGTGTGCTCCTTGTGCCAGAGGCAGAGGGCAGCTGGCCAGGCAGTGCTTTCCTGGGCTCCTGCCCCTGGCTGTCCCTGCTGGGATGCTGACAGTGGGTTGGGAGCATCCCGGGCCTGTGGCACAAGCGGCATCGCTCTTTGGTTTTGGTTTGATGGGGAGAAACTTCCTTCCTTCCCCCCTCTGTCCCCAGTCCCCTCTCCAGTCTTTCTAGGCATTCAAACCTGATGGGACCTGAATCTAACCCTGACCCAAAACACTCCTTAGCCCCTGGAAAGGGATTTTTTTTTGTGCAAAACCTACACGGTTCATCCAAGAGAGGTCCAGCTGGTGCTGAGGGTGGGCAAGTCCCTTCATCTGCCCTGCAGGTGTCACCACGGCTGTCGTGGGAGCACAAGACTTGGCCTTCCCACCCTGCTGGGTGCTCCAGCTGAGCTGCACCACCTGCAGTTGTTTCCCATGAGTTTTGCTCTGCATTCTTTTGGGCCAGGCCTGCAATTTGTCAACAGGGTTCTGGTTTCTGATCTCCTCCTGGTGGTCTGAGGCTCTGGACAGCCATGAATATTCTGCCAATAGAGCAGGTTCTCCCTTTCCGTCAAAATGAGGTCAGTGGGACACGGAGCAGCACCTGACCCAGCTTTCCCTGCAGCCCCTGCACAGGGGACAAGAAGAAGGAGAAGGTTCTGCCTTCTCCTGCGCTGCTGACATCGGATCAGCAAACTCATGTCCATGTGTCCAGCTGCTTTTCCACCTCCCTGCATTCCCAGGACCCTGATGAGGTTTGCTGACAACCAGGAGTGGGAGCTGCCTCCTGAGCTCCTGTAGTGACCAGGGGCTGGGATCCAGACTCAGCCTCCAACGTGGGCTCCCAGGGCCCTTCCTCTGCTGGAAATGCATCTTCCCAAGTGGAATGCTGGGAAGTGGAGGAGAAAGGGCTGCTGTCAGCGTGGCTGGGGCAGGGAGAAGAAAATAACGTTATTGTAAGGAAAAGACTATCAGAATTCTGCAGCTCCGAAAAATAGTTTTAAATAAGACTAATGAGACCTTTATTGGTGCGGTTGGGTTGCATCAATGACCCTTTGGAGATTACAACCAAAAGCTTTCACTGTAATTACAACGCTAATGGTCGGCAGTGACATCAGCCCAAATGTGATGCTTGTTTTGGATGCGTTTCAGGAGCGGGGCTTCTCCACGGCTGGCGGCTGAGGCACATCAACCTTATTGCCTGTGCTCTGCTGACCATCCTTCTCAGCTGCCTCCTTGGCTGCTGGCTCTCCTCCAGCCCGGCCCTGGCGTCCAGAATTCTTCTGCTTTTTAAGGTGCTTCTGGGACCGCCAGATGAGGACGGCAATTTGTCAGCACCGCTGGGCTGGAATCGGTGGAGTGGGAAGCTGAGGGAGAGCCACACATCCCCTTTTATTCCTCAGGCATCCTTAAAAGGCTTTTTCTAAACACTGATTTACACTCTCCTGGCATGGCCCGGAGCACACCTGCACCTCGCAACCTTTGGACAATCCCTGCTCCCGGCGCACATCTCACAGCCGGTGGGGACAGGCTGATCCCGATCTTCCCCGGCGCCTCTGGGCTTACAGGAACATTTTAATTAACCTCATTATCCGGGATCATTTCAGCACTCACACAGACAGGGTTTTACTGCTCCGAGGAGGGCTCTGGCTCCCAGGGGCAGCTGGAGCCGGAGGGGCCGAATATTTGCCTTCACAAGGCTCTGGGGTGGGCGATTCTGGGGCTGGGAGGGATGCCCAGTGGTGGGGGCTCGCAGCAGCTCCTCCACTGACCCAGCCACCCCTGGGTGCTCCTGGAGGAGGGATCTGAAGGAGAGGCAGCCACAAGAACCAGTTCCCCCTCAGTGATGCTCTGCCAGGTGCTTTTCTCCCAGGATGGGGCCTGCAGGGTGTGCCCTGCTCCCTCTGCTCCTCCCGGCACCAGCTGGGGACGGATTGACAGCGGCTTGTTAAACCTGACAGAGCATCACCTCTAAGGAGTGGGAGAAAGCAGGGCTTTTAATTAAAAAAAAAAAAAAAAAAAAAAAAAGAAAGGCAAGTCATGATTTCTGCCCTTCCTGTTCAGCTCCTCTGGAAACAGCATTTAAAAACATCAAATTGATAGTCCTGTCAGCTGTGCCCATGGGCTACTGCTCCCTGCCCAGCCCTCCCACCAGGCTCTGCCTTTGAAGGCGAAGGCACTGCTGTGTGACTGTCCTCAGGGACATTCATTTTCTCTCCTACAGTCTTGCTGGTTGTCACCAGCAAATATCCAGCCAGGCTCCCATCGTCCCGCTGCTCCCAGCAGCATCCTGATCCAGGTAGCAGGTTCCGAGGCTGGCAGGTGGCTCCCTGCAGCACTGGGAGCACACCTGGGGCTCACAGGGGGACCTGAGCGCTGTGTGCAGGATGCCAAGGGGGTTTTCATCCGCTGCCTGTGACTCCCTGACAGGGATGTGGAGTTTCCTCATTGTGGGGCTCCTCCTGCCCCCAAAGCAGGTGAATGGGGGTGGGCAGTGCTGTCTCAGGTGAAGTGGCCACAAACCACTGGTCTGCAGCAGAAAGGAGCTGTGTGGGAGCAGTAATTAAAAGAGCTGCCTCTTCCCTTCTGTGGAAGCCCAGCTGCCAGGGCTGCTCTGTGCCCAGTTCATTCTGATCCTGCCCACTTCCACACTGGCAGACTGAAAATAGCTTTCACAGTCTTTTCTATCTTTTTTTTTCACCCTTTTCTCAATTCTTCCCAGATTTAGAACAGGAAAATGTCCACTGTCTGTTAGGGTTTTTTTTCTTGGAAAGCCCTCTTTTTTATAATAAGAAAAAGAGAAGAACCAGCATAAACTTCCTTTACTGGTTTACAAGGGAAACTGCCCCTTGGAAAAGGCTCTGAGCAGCATCTCTGAGCGTCTCACCAAGGCAGGAACTGAGGCTGTGCCTCCCTAATCCTCAGCCTAAGGGGAGTTGCACCCACACAGCAAGAGCCCAGCTCTGGAGCGTCACAGCCCTGCTCTCCTCCAGCCTCCTGATCCTGCTGTGCTCTGTCCCTGGTGTCACCAACCTTGTGGCCTCATTTGCAGCCCCCTAACGAGGCTTGGTGTCCCCCAGGCTCTGCTGGAGCAGGGCGGCATCAGCACCAACTCAAGGTCTGTTCCTGCTTGAGCGATCAACATCATTTCCATACTATAATTACATTGCCCAATCCTCTCCTGATTTTACTGCTATCTTGTAAGGCGTCCTGCTTGTGAGTAATTTAAAGCTGTATGAGATGTCAGGCTCTGTGAAACAATCACCCCTCAAAGAAATATGGGCTGAGATAATAATTGATAAGTCCCATTAGGCAGCGGGGCCCACGTTTCCCACTCGGCCTCCTCTGCCGTGGCCTTGCTCGTTCCCTCAGTGCCACCTTTGCTGCTCGGCATCTTTGGGAGCCACCCCAAGAGCTGAGGGGAGACCCTTGGGGTGGAGGAGCTGGGGGAGAGGGTGATTTCTCACCACAGAGCTGCCTCAGTTCCAATATTCCAATATTTCAGCCTGATTTACAGGTGTGTTTGCACAGAAAGCACCTCAGGAGCGTTGGTTGCCAGGGGCTCTGTGGGTTTGTCTCGGTGGTTCCTCCCCATCCTCCCCAGCAATCAGTGGTTTGTTTTATTTCTGTCCCTGGTTTGCATTTTTTTAATACCTTGTCTCCAGATTTTTAATGGTTGTATGGTTTAAAAACTCCCTTTAAACTTCTAAATTTTTAATTAAAGAATAAAATGTAAACTTAACTTTATGTTGTTTGCAGCCAGGAGGTCTTACCCATGAGCAATGAATTATGCAGGTGTGAGGGAAGGACTGGTTGTTTTTGATGTGTTATTTCATAATTGCATAAACTACTGCTCTCCCAAATCAGACAAACATTATTTTACCCATTCAGTAGCCTTGAAAAAAGAATGACAGCTAATTTGTGATGTTCCATAACAACAACAAAAAAACAAACCCAAGCCCCCCCCCAAAAAAAACCAACAAAACCAAACCTGAACAATTCCAACAGGAATGTTTAAAAGTTGTCAAAACCCAGGCGTTGTCTCCAGCAAAGGTGAGGAGTTTGGAATGGGAAAGTCTTTCTGGAAAAGAGATTTATTTTCCCTTTGCATTTAGGGAGAGACAGCACAAATTGTCATGGAGGACTTAATTTGGGGAGGGTTTTTACCTTCAGGGCAGGTTTGTCCTCTGTGTTCAAGCTGTGAGTGGCACAAAATGAGCATTCAATACTCTGGGGGTGACTTTTGGGGTAAAACTGGGAGCTCTCCATGTCGACTTTGACCTGTTTGGAAAAGAAGGTGCTTTCCCAGGAGGGAGTTCAGTACTGGAAATCTTTTATCTCTCCCCAGGAGTGAGCTCTCCGAGATGGAAATCTGTATTTCCCAGAATGGAAATCCTGGAGAAACGTTCCAATTCATAAACACTGAAACAACCTTATTAGAATGACACGATCTGACAGCTGTTAAAGCGCTATAATAAACCAGAGGAAATAAAGAAATATCCTGCGATTCATTACTATCTTTGAAATGTTTAAGAGAGTGGAGAAAGTCAAAATGGATCGGTTTTGATCTCGGGTTATTTCATTGAAAAACTCATCAAGCTGAGGCAGTCCCATGGGGTGTTTTGATGTGGATGTAAAAAGTGCTTTTGCAGGAAACATCTGGCATTGGAGGGATTCGATGGTTTCTCTCAAGAACCCCCTGAGGTCCTGTTGGCCAACAGGGCCCAGCCACCAGCCCTGGTGCTGGTGGAATTACACAGAATTACAGAATATTTGAGGTTGGGAAAGACCTTTGATATCACAAAGTCCAACTGTAAATCCTAATTTGTTTATCCTAACGGAATTTCAATTAGAAATCCCCACCAAAGTCCATCAGCTCAGCCCTGCTGATGCCAACAGCTTCTCTGGAGATGGCTTGAATTCCTGCATTTATAAATGATGTGCAATTCCCCCAGAAAAGCCACCAGGTACAAACAGGGGCCATCCCTGTGTTGGTGAAGCTCCACTTGGGAGCAGCAGTAGCAAAATAAAAATGCAAATGTTTATCTCAACTTCTCTTTCAGGCTTGAGTGCTGGTGAAAGCAGCTTTACAAATTCTGAATCCATTGCCTCCCTGGAGAAATCCCGGTGCTGTTTTGTAAGCAAAAGTAAAAGTCTTTGCCACACAGCTGCTGTGGAAGTTTTGACAAGAAAGCAACTGCTTTTCAAACACCTGGGTGGGAGCATCGATCGGGAATCATTCCCTGTTTGCTGAGGACAGGCTCTGGCAGCATTCCCTGCTGGAATTACAGGTGGCATCTGGAATTAAACTCTCTCCTCTCACCACGAGAGCTTGGGCTGCCCATGGCACTCCCAGCAGGTCACCTGTGGGATGGGATGTGCAGTAGCCATGGAGCAGCCAGCCCCAGAGCCATGGCCAGAGAAAATGTCCATTTCTCTGGGCTGAATAACAATAATCATAATCATAAATTTATATCTGTAATATATTATTATATTATTATATGAAATAAAATTATTCTAACTTGCCCCTTTGGTTTCTGCCTAAGCCCCCTTTGTCACCCAGCTCCTTGCTCCAGGAGCACTGAAACTGGAGAGACCAAAAGAGGTTGTGATTTGATATTTCAGAAGCTGAAATTTGGTCATTTGGGAGCTGTGTGCCCCAAGCTGAGGGATGGAAGTGGGACTGTGGAACTGAGCTTGAGCCCAGGGGTGAGTTCAGCGCTCCAGTGCTGAGAGAGATTTGTTGGGAGAGTGACTTCTACTTGGCTTTGTGTCTTCCAGGTTTTCTGCCTGCTTACAAATCATCTCTCCTACCCCTTTCTCCCGCTACTATGTGTTGTAAATTTGCTGCTATTAATTAATTTATAGTTAAGTTCCATACAGCAACCGCTCACTCCGAGAGAGATGATTTCAGATAATCTCCATTTATCAAAATATGTCTGTCTTTGCTCAAAGCCATGAGGAAATCACCAGGAGCTCCAGGGGGTGAGATGGGGAACGGAGACAGAGCAGCAGCTCAGCTGAAAAGGGACAAAGAGGGAAAGCAAAGCTCTGGATTTGGCAGTGCCCAACATCCTCCTCCTTCCCTTCCTCCAGTGCTCCCAACAGACAGGGCACGGGGCTGCCATGGCCTCCAAAGCCTGGAGCTTGAGCACAGCTGAATTAAACACTAACTAATCCCTGCAGGAAGTGTGGAAAGTCATATTTAATCCATGCCAGCCCATAACCCGTTTGTGGTCTAATTGCTGCCCACTAAACAAGCAATAGATATCCAATTATGGGAGCGTGTTGCCATTGTCCCATAGCCTGCTCTAGCTCAGAGGCTCAGGGAAGCATTTAACTGGTAATAAACAAGGTGCAGGGTTTAATTTGAAAGGTTATTGTGATTTCATATGAGTGAGTGGTGAGGAGCATTCGCAGGGGGAGTTGCAGGAGCCCTTCTCACGTGTGTGGCAGCCTGGGGCAGGCGAGGTGAGTCCTGGCTGGGTTGCTGCAATGCTGAATGGAAGGAATGCAGGAGCTGAAAAAGAGACCCAGGAAGTTGGGAAAAATCCCTGGCTGTTACTGTGGACAGCTCATGGAAAACTTCTGGGCAATGAGCGGGAACTGAGGAGAAAGCAACAGGTCAGGGAATGCAGGAGAAAATAGTGCTGGAAATATCCCAACACCCCGGAGCTGAGCCCAGCCTGGCAGTGTCCTGATCCCCATGGAGAACAGGCCGAGCAGAACTGCAGGATTGGGGATGGGCAGGGATGAAGGGCTGGAAGAACTTCTCCTAAAGGAGATCCCTCCCTCCCTCCCTCCCTCCCTCCCTCCCTCCCTCCCTCCCTCCCTCCCTTCCTCCCTCCCTTCCTCCCTCCCTTCCTTCCTCCCTTCCTTCCTTCCTTCCTTCCTTCCTTCCTTCCTTCCTTCCTTCCTTCCTTCCTTCCTTCCTTCCTTCCTTCCTTCCTTCCTTCCTTCCTTCCTTCCTTCCTTCCTTCCTTCCTTCCTTCCTTCCTTCCTTCCTTCCTTCCTTCCTTCCTTCCTTCCTTCCTTCCTTCCTTCCTTCCTTCCTTCCTTCCTTCCTTCCTTCCTTCCTTCCTTCCTTCCTTCCTTCCTTCCTTCCTTCCTTCCTTCCTTCCTTCCTTCCTTCCTTCCTTCCTTCCTTCCTTCCTTCCTTCCTTCCTTCCTTCCTTCCTTCCTTCCTTCCTTCCTTCCTTCCTTCCTTCCTTCCTTCCTTCCTTCCTTCCTTCCTTCCTTCCTTCCTTCCTTCCTTCCTTCCTTCCTTCCTTCCTTCCTTCCTTCCTTCCTTCCTTCCTTCCTTCCTTCCTTCCTTCCTTCCTTCCTTCCTTCCTTCCTTCCTTCCTTCCTTCCTTCCTTCCTTCCTTCCTTCCTTCCTTCCTGCCAGCACTGTCTCTTCCAGGGAGCAGCAGGAGCAAGGAAAAACAAACAAGCCTAACGAAGTGCTTTGGCAATTATACAGACAAACAAATCACTTTCCCAAATTGCTTCTTTGGGGAATTACAGCTCCTGGAAATGAAACACAAACAGATTATTAAAAAAGAGCTTCCCGTTGGGAGAGAAGCAGTATTTACCAGAGAAGATGTGCCTAGCTGGACCTCTAATTGCTGTTCATTAGCTCATATTGATTTAATTAGTTGCTGCACTCAGGTCTAAATTGCCTGCTGGCCTCAGCAGGGATTTAGGAGCCAGGGCACATCTCTGCCCTGCTGGGCAGCAATGAAGTGGGGTCCCCTCTGCCACAGTGGGGACACAGCAGAGCAGTGGGGTCCTCTCTGCCACAGGGGGGACACAGTGGCAGGGCAGGGTCCCTTCTGCCATGGCAGGGACACGGCAGGGACATGGCAGAGGATTGGGGTCCCCTCTGCCATGGCAGTGGTGGGGAGGGACAGCAGCACATCCTTGTGGTTTGCTCCTTCCATGGAACCTGTGGCATCATCAAAGCGCTAATTAACTGAAACAATTAGAGAGGGCGTCTTCATCACATGGAATTAAAGTGTGTGAAGGCATGGTCAGATCCATCACTGTGGGAATGGGAGGTGGTGAAAGCAGGGACTCAGTGTGAGGCTGTGGGGTCACAGGGAGTTTTTAGGGGCACAGCCCCAGCCTCTGCTCTGGGACATGCTGGGAATGCACAGTCCAGCCCTGGGCTCCCAGCCCCAGACACTTCCCAAACCAGAACCTGAGGACTATTAACTTCCCTGATTAGCAACCTTTGGGGAGTGGCTGTTTGGCAGATCCCTGCTTTCTAATTGCAGGTGATTAATGGGGAGCTGCAGTTCTGCTCAGAAATATCCGCAATTCCCTCTTTAAGAAATCCTGGCTGGGCAGGACACTGGGACTTGCACCCTCAGCCAGCACTGAGCTCAGGACTGGTGCTCCTGCTGCAGAACATTCCCTGGATGGAGGTGCAGCGGCAGGCACAAGCTGGAATCCGAGGAACCCTGCCATAAGCTCTTTCCCACACACACAGGCAAGGCTGCCTTGTCCCAGCCATCGTTCCTGCGAGTTTTATTCCTGTGTGCAAAAGCCAGGGACACACAGAACCGTGGGAGCTGAAGGAAGAGGCCCGAGGGCAGAGGGGGAAGATGCACTGTGAGCCATTCTCTTGCCTTGCAGTAGTATTGAAGGGAGAATTGGATCTGAGGACCTGGAGGTGCAGCCGCTGTTAAAAATGCTCCTTTGTGCATCAAATCAGTATTCCAGGGGCTGCTCCAGATTCAATACATCAAAGGTTGAAGGATCATACAACCCTATTAGCTCCAAACTTTAATTTCCCTTCGGGGCTGGTGTGTTACAATGCAACTACAGCAGCAATTACAACTTTTCCTTCACTGACAACTTGTTTAGATCAATAATGTCCTCAGCATCTTGAATCGAGATGGGCTCCATCAGCTGGACAAGGAACACAGCCAGAGCCCGTGGTTCTCGCCTGTGACTCCATGGCCAGGACTGCTTCCCTGCCCAGCCTGGGTTCCTGTGCCATGGCAGGCTCCTGCACCCACAGTATTTTGCCAAGTTTGCCCCTCTCCCCCTCTCCTCAGCCAGCTGAAGAACCCCAGGCTTTCTCTCCATGAGCTCCATCCCCACCTGGTGCTCAGACCTTCCAGCTGCCCCTCTGGAGCTGGGGATTCCACAGAGCATCTGTGATACCACACCAGGGTGCTGTGTCTCTCACGGCACTGACACACTCAGGGCATTGTCACAGACCTGGCAGGGACATGGCTCAGTGCCAGGGTGAGTTTTGCTTTCACCGCTCTCACACCCAACATTTCCACACCATCCTCAGGCTAGGGAGGGGAATTTAAAGCCCTCCTCCCTGTACTTTGACACAGCTGTGACACCCCCTGAGACACTCACCAGGGCAAGGAGCAGAGATTTGGTTCTGATCAACAGCTGTGACACCAAAGCCAGCTCAGTGCCCATGTGCCAGCCCAGGACTGCAGCTCCTGGCTGTTGGAATATTGCCCGAGCTGCCGTGGCACGGAGCCAGGGAGCACCGAGGGGGAGTAATAAATCTCCCCACTGAACGAGAGCTGCCTTGGGAATTGGAAAGGAGAAAATCCCAACAGGAGTGAGTGTGGTCTCGGGCTCTGAGACAGATGGGCTGGCAGAGCCATAAAGAAAGGGGTGTTGAGCTCGTGGGCGGACTGGGAGGCTGTAATTGCGGTCCTTCAGTGAGGGACAGCATTGCTGATCCCTGGAAGGCTGGGCACCTCTCTCTGGGAAGGTGAGGATGCTGATTTAACACGGGTGTGTAGGACTTTTTAATGCAGCAGATGAGCTGAAACCATTAGAAATGCCCACGTTTTTTGCTGGCACAAACTGGGGCTGGCATGCTTGCAAGGGCAAGGATTGCTCCAGGCTCTGGGTGGGAGCTGGCAGGCTGCACATCAAGTTTATAAACCAGCAGAGAATGAACCATTTTGCAGAGCATTAGAGGCCAGGGAGATGGCCTTGAAAGCCCCAGAGTGTGATGGATTGGCTCCGTGTCCCTCGCCCTGGTACAGGCTATTCCTCCCAGCAAACGTGCCAGAGTGAAGCTCAGGGACACCTCATCAAAACACAGGCAGAAGTTTAACATCTCACTGGCAAACGTCACAGACCTCCCTTCTCTGAAGCCAACAGCCTTGTTTGGGAAAGAATGGGATTTAACCTTAAAACAGTTGGCTGAGCTGAAAATTGCAGGCTCCTGAGTTTGCAGAGGGGCAGAGACAGCTGTGCCTGCACACATCTGGAAATATACCTGCACACATCTGGACAAGCCTAATAGGTGATCAAATGAGTCACACCACTGACTGTTTCACAGGGAAATTAATATTTTGCAGGTTCAGAGGATAACTTTTAGCAAACTGAATAGTTTTTCCTGAGGTGGAGCAGATGAAAGGCTGTGGGAGAGGATGTTTAGGGGCAGCAGCTGGTCTCTTGCAAGCTGCATGGGTGGGGAATTTCAGGTTTGGACTCTCCAAAGGCAAAGGCTCCCCACTGGGCTTTGGGAGGCTCCTCCTAGCCCAGGTCAGAGCGTGGCTGTGTGAGGAAGAGCCAGGTACCTGCTCTGAGCAGCAGAGGCATTAAATGACTTGACCAAGGTCAGGGGAGATGTGCACAGGCGGGGGAGCGAGGCTCCCATGACAACACAGCCCTGCCTCTGGCACAAATCCTACATCCCCCACCCTTCCTGCTGCCTGCTCCTGCTGCTCCAGTGCCCAGGTCACCCTCGTGTGCCAGACCCCGGAGCAGGGACAGGTCCATCCCTGGCACACCCAGCCCTGCTGGATTCTCCAGTAGAAATCACCACCCCAAGGCTCAGCAGCACTTGGTGCTCTCTCAGGAGGTCACGAGGGCTTTGAGGGACGTTAAGTGTTTGTCAGAGAGAGGCTGGTGCTGCTCTAGCTATGGGAATGGATTGCCAGCACGTACAGAAACAGAGCTGGGGAGCCAAGGGAGCATCTGTGTAAGCTGGGGGGAATTGGAACTTCTCCATGGCAGAGCTGCCGAGGGATGAACACACCGAGGTTTGGGTACAGAACACCCAGAGACAGCCAGAGGTCATTCCTTGCTTTGGAAACGTTCTTGGGATGGGACAAACAGCTCTCTGGTCGGTTCAGATCTGGCAAGGACGGGAGGCTCCCTCCAGCCAGGGCAGATGGATGTGGGATGCTCTGAGCCTTGGAGCCTGAACACACCTGGACTTTGGCCAGGGATCTGCCTGCCATGGAAATCCAAGGATGGTGTCCAACAGCTTTTCCTTTTCCAGACCACCTGACACTGCCTTGCAGGGTTGTTGGCTGACCCTAAGAGCTCCTCAGCCTGACCTGTCAGGGCTGCTTGTGCTGAGACCTGGGGCAGCACTGAGATCTGAGAGCAGCACTGAACTCTGCTCTGCCAATCCTCACCCGATCCCAGTGCAATTCCTGCATCAGCTTTGGGATGCTTCACCCCCTCCTCTGTGTTTTATCACACAGGCAGAGATGTGCACTTTGCTGGGATTTGGGAGCTTGAGGAGGATTCTCCTGGTTTTGTGTCACCACCCTGGCACTCAGGGAGCTGCAGCCCCAGGGCAGTGCCTGCACCAGCAGGGAAACACTGGAGTGATCAACTTCTGTCGCTGAAGAGATAAAGTTTTACTACAGAGAATGACTCAGTATTACAGCATCTATAAAAGCCTGGGAGGTGTTTGTGAGGGGTCGGCTAATCCTGCTTCCACCTGGACCCATAAATCCAATAAAAGGCTGGTGCTTCCAACTGGGTCACTGTGGCCTCATTAGAAAAGTCCTCAGGTGCCAGTTCTCATGAATAAACAATTGTTTTGTGGATAAAACAAATCAACATGTTAAACACCCTTTACGGCTTAAAAAGTTCCAACCGTTATGCAAATGGACCTGTTAAATGAAGAATATTCCTAGGTAAAATAATTATGCAGAGCAGTTTCCCCTCTGCATAAGGTGCCAAAAATTATCTCAGTGATGCCAATTATCTGCTTGTTAGCACTGACATTATCATAGTCATTACACAGAGCTGGTGCAGTTTATGTAAGATCTACACTGTGTTCTATTGTCATTTTTCCCTCTATTTACAACGCTGTATAATAAATGTCATTTTTCAAATGCTAAGGTATTTGGTATTTAATCTATCATTAAGGCTCTGAAAATAGCTAGCCTCTAATAGGAAGGTTGGTTGTAGCACCCTGTGGTACTAAAAATAAAAATAAAAAGGGGAAAAAAAGGGAAAAAGGGAAAAAAAAATCTGCTCGGCTTGGGTGGGGAAGATGTGGGAGTGAAGGAGTTTGGACTTGAAGCAGGAGGGTCCCCAGGATGGGATCCTCTCCAGCCCAGAGAGGAGCTTGGAAACGCTGCCTGTGCCACCCAGGGGTGTCCCTGAGTGCTTCGAGAGAAATAAATTCCTCCATCTCCTTGATTCTAAAAGGGCTTTTGAAATGTGCTAAAACCATCTCTTAATTATTCTGAAATTACTGATAACTGCCTCCGCAACAGGTTATGAACCATCCCCTCATTATATTATAGCCAGAGCATTCCTATGAATCATTAATTAATTATCCTCAGCTCTCCAGCGTGAAAAATTGATGTCTAGAGAAAACAAACAGAAAAGGAGAGACAGAAGACAGGCACAAACAGGCGAGAGAAAAGAAGTCCAAAAGCTCAGAGAACTGGCAGGGGACTGGGAGGGAGAGGAGGGTGAAGGCAGCGAGCAGAGAGGGAAGGCTGGAAGTGCAGGAGCAGGATTCCCCCCAGCTCCTCTGCAGCAATTATAGCACCTGTTACTAAAAAAAAATATAAATAAATAAAAATAATTACACTCTAATTACTTTGACTCAAGAAATGAAGCAGATTGTTATCAGAGTGAGATGAACAGCAGCTTGAAAGCAGTTTTACTCTGGAAGTCGAGGAGCACATGGAACCTTGCCTGCAGGGGCTGCAGGATTCGCTCCGTCTTTGCTCCCAGTCCTTGTGGGACCGATGTCAGCGTGGTCACCCCTGGGAATTGGCTCCTGCTGACCACTCGGACCTGTGTAGATAAATATATCTAAATTATATAAAATATTCGTATTGCTTTTTTGTGTGTTAGTCACACAGCCCAGAGGACCCAGCTGGGGGCAGCAGGGACACACAGGGTCCCCCCCAGCCAGCATTTGGGGGTGGCTCTGCTCTGACACCCCACAAACAGGGATGGAGTCACAGTCCCTGGAGATGCTCAAACGAGGGAAGTTGGCCCCTCAAGACATTGGTATGGGAGCACTTGGTGTCTTTTTCAGCCTTAACGGTTCTGTGACTCTGAAGAAATGGATCTGTGCCCCGCCAGGCTGGGACGGGAGCTGGGCAGGAGCTTTGCCAAGGAGAGAAGCGGCTGCTTTCCCTCTCCAGACACTTTGGTGAGATGGATCCTCAGTGACACCCTCGCTCTTCCATCCTGCGGCCACCACGGGGTGGGTGGTGATGGTGATGGTGATGATGAGGATGATGATGATGAGGATGATGATGTCCCGAACGCTCCGGTACCCTGCGGCTCCTGAAGGGGATCAGCTCAGAGCTCCGCCCGCCCACAGCCCCTTCCCCGGAGCCCTCCCACGGCTCTTGTTTTTATTACCTTCCCTTTGGTGTCTGAGAGAGAAATCACACGTCCCTTCAGAAGTGTCCCCTTGTAAAGGAGGGAATGCTCAGAAACGCACAAACCTCTGAAGTCTAAATGCCTTGAGATTGTTCTGCCATTGCAGCTTTGATACAAAGAAAAGCCTGATGGAAATGTCAAAATATTTGATATTTTACAGCAAAAAGAAAACAGCTCTCCTAATGGAAACTCCGCTTCCTTGTGCCTCGGCGCCACTTGTTTGATCATTGAAGGGCAAGAAAATAAATGTTTCCTTGTAGCTGTGGATTTCAAATTCCAATGTAAAATCCAAGCAAATATAGGCTGACCCGGAGAGCTGTGAGGAGGGAGTTTAACTCTGTATTGGCTGTGCTCAGCCACGGTTCCAGTGCTCCCAGCACTGCCAGGGTGAGTGGCACGGACGGGCACCTCTGGTGGGGACAGTGCCAGAGTTTTAAATACTGAACCCAGACTCAAAGGATGCTCTGGATGCAGAGAACGGGATCCATCTGATGGACAGAGGGACACAGAGTCCCTCATGTCCCTGCCAGGCACATGGCCCCTGTGACAGGAACCTGCAGCTCCTCCTGGGCCAGGATTTGATTAAACAAACAAACCGGAGCAATTCCTCCAGATTTACGAACACTTCCTCTGCTCTCACTCCCGTGACCCGCTGCAGATTTACAGCACTGCATTAACCTCGTGAGCACTCATAAAGCTGGCTGAGATAATGCTGGTCAGGAGGGTTTTATGGGCAAGTCATAATTACAAAATGCAGAAGAACTCCGGGACTCTGTTTATTAGTCCTTAATACTTGGTCAACAGCTTCACTGTGCGCCTCATCCCTGCCTTGTGCAGCACCTGCCTGCACACCTCCTCCTCAGATCAACTGTTCTCCCAGGCTTTCCCTTTCTTCCTTTCCCGCTCCAAGAATCCTCTGTTTCAGCAGGATGAGGTGTGTTTTAAACAGTTTACAGCGAGGTCAGCTCCTGTGGGTGCTGCCGGTGAATCCTCCCCATCCCGGCGCATCCCTGGGGCATTCCCGAGCGCTTCCCAGGGCAGGGGGCCCTGGCTGGGTGGGAGTCGCGTTTGCAAGGAGCTCTCAGTTAAGGGACAGGACTTTTCGTGCCCCCTCCCCGTGCAGAGCAGGTCACCGGCACATCCCAAATCCCCCTTTGCTGCCACTTCCTAGGATTTGAAACTCAAACAAGGCGCATGAATAATGCAACGCGCTCCTTCTCTTCTTGCCTTCAAATCCTCAGAGGGTGAGTGAAGCTTCTTGTCTGCCTCATTAGCGGCTGTTGAGCCATTTGATTTCTGTAACAATGAGTGCGCTCGCCAGGATTTTCATACCCATTTGCGTCATGGAGTCAACATGGAATTTTTTGAATTCACATAAAAAATTAATGGCGTAATCTGCATCCGTCTCTGTGGCAGGGGAGGCTCCTGTCCCTGCTCCACCCCACAAATGGATGAGGACTGGGATTGTGCCGAGCCCAGTGAGGGGACAAGGACACGGGGCTGCCACACGGGAGCAGAGTGTGGTCCTCCAGGGTCCTGGGGATGGGATGTGGATGTGGCATGGAGCAGGGAAATGGGAGTTTTCAGCCATGCAGGGCACAGGGAGTTGACCTTGGTTATGGTGTCTTTGGGTGCTGCGAATAAAATAATAGATGTAGATAAGAGGATCTGCTTCACTGGGTCCTGTTTTTACCAGGAAATTTAATTAGAATTAATTTAAGGTGTGAATTAGCTAAAGACCTCTTTAAACCTCCTCCGCAATGAAAACTTTATTTGGCATTAAAGTGAGCTAAAGCCTAGCACCGGGATTTCAATCCTGACTTAATGTCCACAGAGGAGTTTAATGTGGATTAATTCAGCCCTGTCCCATTTTCGTGGCCGTTTAATTCGGATTTTTGTGTGAGCACCCCCACGTTGGCAGCAGGTGCCAGCAGGTGTGGCAGGGCAGCTGGTGCCATCAAATATTCTGTAATGGATACACCCAGCCCAGAACCCTTTGGTCAAGGTACAAATGAGTATTTTCAGGAATACAAATTCCTTTCAGGCCAAACCTTGGCTGTGCTGGTGCTGTTCTCAATGGGAAAGAACATTCCTGCAGAGCTGCTGCCTCTGCTGTGGTCTGAGAGGGATTTGCTTGAGACACTCGTGGTGGCTCTCAGGGCGTCCAGGCTCACTGCACCAGGGCAGGACAGGGATCAGCACTGCCTGATGTGGGAGCAAAGGGATTATCCATGGGAGATGGATGGGGAGAGGCTGATAACAAACCTACAATGCAATCAGTGCCTCTGATGGTATCACAGGCGGAGAGGCAGAGGCCGTGCAGCTGCTGGGATGCTCAGAGCATGCAGAAGTGCAGCTTCTGCAGCCACTTGTCTTTGTCTGCTTACATTTTATTTTATTTTATTTTATTTTATTTTATTTTATTTTATTTTATTTTATTTTATTTTATTTTATTTTATTTTATTTTATTTTATTTTATTTTATTTTATTTTATTTTATTTTATTTTATTTTATTTTATTTTATTTTATTTTATTTTATTTTATTTTTATTTTTATTTTATTTTATTTTATTTTATTTTATTTTATTTTATTTTATTTTATTTTATTCTATTTTATTTTATTTTATTTTATTTTATTTTATTTTATTTTATTCTATTTTATTTTATTTTATTTTATTTTATTTTATTTTATTTTGTTCCGTTCTGTTCTGTTCTGTTCTATTCTATTCTATTCTATTCTATTCTATTCTATTCTATTCTATTCTTTTATTCTTTTAAATTTTACTTGCATTTCTTTTCTGCTGTTTCTCTCAGTTTAACAGACTATCAGATTGACCTCGGGTCTCATTTCTGTTCTTCACTGTTTGCTGTGAAGGATGAGGAAGGAGTTTTTAATGACACGAGAAGGGACTCCTCTCCTGGCTCTGCTCCCTCCACATCTCATTTCCATCCTCACGTGCCCTCAACTCCCCCAGTGCTGCCCACACGCTGCTGCCAGCCTGCCCATCCCAGGGCTCCAGGGGCAGGAGCACAGCTGGGATTTTGGGAAGCACTCGATGGGGACCATCACAGAATTATAGCTGCAAACAGAGAATTGCACTTGCAGCAAAGTCACTGACAAAAAAAATCAGTGGTGCCTGCATGGGACTGACTGGGAACATCTTGTGCCAGCCCAACACATTGGAAGATACCCAGAGACAAGTCAGGAAGATCCAGCCCCTCTGAGCAGAATTCCCAGCTCCGTGGGTGAGATGGGAGCTATGGAAAGAGCAGAGTGGGACGGGCACAGCTGGAGGAGGCAGCGACCTGGCAGTGCCCAGCCACGGCTCTGGTGGTGAGCGTGCCCACAGGAGGGGCTCTGTGCTTTCTAGAAAGGTGACAGCAGGTGACAGGGAGCAAACCCCTGCTTAGCAAACCCCTGACGTGAGCAAAGCCCACCTGGCAAAGCCCCTCTGCCCTCCCTGGGCTCTGCCAGCCCTGCTCTCCACCAGGCACATCCCCACGGGTGCCAAAACCACGAACCCAGCTACAGCTTCTGTTCCACCTGTAAGCAGGCTCAGTTATAAAATCCTACAAAGCACATGGATTACATGGATACAAAAATGGATTTGCCACAGCAAGGATGCCTTTGGCCTGGCTGGGTTATTGGTGCCGTTTCTTTTCCGCTGCAAAACGCTTTTGGCAGTGTCTCAGAGTCTGTCACTGGGGGTCACTGGGGATCAGTCCTGTTTTCTGTATGCTTTACCAACCCATATTTCCCATTTATGACACATAAAGCTTTGGATATCACCAGAGGAAATACTGTAGTAAACCTCTAATAAATTACTACAGGCATAAGCAAACTCCAGTAATTTATGGAGGGTTTTGACTTTAATAATGTTTTGTCTTAGATTTGGCCCTAATTATAAATCATTTGCAAGGACAGTTTAAAATATAAGCAAATCTTATATGGCATTCTTATTATCTACTTAATATCTCAGCCCCAAAGATTTACTGGATTGCATTCTGGGAATTAAGCAAACTAGGAAACTAAGTAAGAAAGAAACACAGGAAAATTATAGTTTTGTCATAAAACTTTGATTGATCAATGATTATTGTAAAACTCTGGTAACTATGCAGATGCCAACATAAATCTGTAACAGAGCAGGATTTATTAGGGAAAATACTATATTTTCCACTATTTTGACTATAGTGTTAATATGGGTCTGGCAGATTTACTATGGTTTTAGCTTAATTAACTCTATTTGACTGTATATACCCTTATAATGCATGTATCCCAAGGTGCAGCTGCTGCAGATCCAGTTTTTCCCTTCAGCTGTAGTTTAAGGAATATTTAAGCCTTGTCAGTGCTCTCAGGCTCAGTCAGGCTCAGCAGCACGGGGCACATCCTTGTGTTTTTCCTCTCTGAGAAAGCAGCGATGCGATGGCATCTCCCTGATGGGCAGGAGCTCCGTGTTCCCTGGGAATACCTTTCTCCTTGGAGTTTGCTGCAGGTGCCAGTCCCTGCCACTCCAGGCAACCAAAGCAGCCAAAACTCGGGTAAAAAAATCTAAAAAATCCATGTATTCACCCATTAGTGCTGTGTCCTGGGTAGGACAGAGCACAGAGCTGTGGCAGTGAGGGACATGTGGGATTGGGTTCCAAAGGGAGCTGGGGACCCCAAATCAGGGCGTTGCAAAAGGTTTCCATCAGCAATGTAGAAACACCCTTTTCCTTAGATTTTGTCCCTTTGCAAGCCCCCCAAGCCCCTCCCCGTGAAATCGGGGTTTGTTCCGTCCCTGCCGCTTCCCCCGGTGCCGGTGCCTGTTTTGCCTCACCATGAAATTACCAGACTGCCCTTAAATACACTCCTGCAAATGAGGACACCGGAAAAAATGCAATAATTGTGACAGTAACTCACTAGGCCAAGCCTGACATGTCTCTAATTGCCTGCTAAAATTGTCTCTGTCTCCTAAAGTGCAAATTATCACCCGAAATGACAAGAATAATGAATGAGTAACTCTGATGTAATGCAACAATTAGCCCTTAAAGACACTGTCTAATATGCTAATTCTGAACACCCACTCCTTGTTATTAAGTGGCTGATAATTATTTAATTATCTATCTGCCAGGATGATTTACTTGGTTTATTTAGCTGCAGATGCAGGGCAGGAGCTCTCAGGTTTGGGGTCAGGAGGATGAACCCCAGAGCCGGCCGGAGCTCGGGCTCATCCTCCTGCCCGCCTGTCTGCTCTAATCAGCGGTGTCAGCCCCGGCAGCAGCAAACAACCGGGCTGTGCCGAGAGTCCCTGCTGCTCACAGGTCAGGGAGGTGTCAGCCCAGCTCTTCAGTGAGAAATTGCTATTTCTGCTTTTATTCCGTGCTGTCAGAGCCGTCCCGCTGACGGCTGAGCCTCCGCGGCCGCCCCGCGTTGTTTTCTGGCAATTTCGTGATGATCTCTTTGAAGGTGGGGGAGCCTCTCTGTGCTGGAGGTTTCTGCCAGCCCTAAAGAGCCTTTGCTGCTGCTCGGCAAGGCACGGGAGCGGCCAGCATCTTCCTGCAGCACTCCCACATCCCTGAGAAAAATCATTCTGGGAGAGCAGGCTGAGCTGGGAGACCCTGCCCACACCGGCCAGAGGAGCGAGATGGGCTTCAAGGTCCCTCCCTACCCAAAACATTCAGGATTCTATGGGAATTTATTGAGCCGGTCCAAGCAGTCTGACCTGGAGCTCAGGAGGGCCCACAGGAATGGTTTGGTGGCAGAGGAATGTTTTGGGCTGTGTGACACCCGGGAAAGAAATGGAAGTTACTGTGGGCTGTGCCTGTGGAGAGATGCTCCAGCCTTAACTAAAGGCAAACAGGGTGAGGAAAGCCAGAGACTTTCCATCAGGGACTCAATTCCTTCTTTGTTCAACAAATTCTTCGGGAAAATTCCTATGAAGCACAACCTTTGCAAAAAGAACAACTTCTGTGGGGTGTAAATAAATCCTTTCGTGCCCCGAGCTCTGCCCGGGGGGACCACTCTGTCTGGGAATTAACACTCTCTAGCAGTCAGAAGCTTCATTAATTAGCAGATATCCCGAATCCTGCCCAGATATATGTCCCGCATCCCCGTTGGTGTATGACTAATGCCAGAGACACGCCACACCTTTGTTTATAGCAGCTCTTCTCTCTCCTGGCCTGGCCTTTCTTTGTCCTGGGTGTTTAAAGCACGGGGTTTATACCCGAGTGGCCTGTCCCTGGTCAGTGACATCCTGGGGACACAAGGCAAGGGAGCACATCCCGGATTTTCCTCCGGAGCTGCCGCATCCGAGCGCGGAGCAGCGCCGCGCACCCCCGGTGCTTTGGAGCGCGCATTTCCGATGGGCACCGGGAGGATTTTCCTACAGAACAAATCCCTCTCCGGCCTCCTCAGAGGAGTGATGGACACGGGGGGAGAGGGGGGAGCTCCGGGGCTGGTTCTGGCCCCCCGGCAAAGCCCCCCGTGCTCCCGCCCCGCTGCAATTAGCGCAGCGTTATTGCCGATGCTGGATGCTCCGCCCTGCCGGGATGAAGAGGAATTCTGCTCCGCCGTGTCTGTGCTGAATTTAGTTGACTTTGGAGATTTTTTAATGCAGTAATAACTCCACACTCCCTCTTCCAGCGCGAAGCCGGGGAGCTGTTCATTATCCGGATTCTGTCTAGAAAGGACTTTTTATCATCAGATTCCCAGGACAGGAGCAGAATTTAATCTTCTGACTGCAGCTGAGCCAAAGAGCAAAGCCACCTCAAGGTCACCGGGCCCGAGGGGCGGCTGGGAGGCGCCGAGGGGACCCGGTGAGGTGACAAGGAAGGTGCCAGCCCTGACACGGGACAGCCCTTGGTGCCCGCCCTGCTGCCATCGACGAAATTCTCACCCAAAAATGGCACGAGGCTGGGGAAGGGCAGGAGCGGTCAGCTTGTGCCGGGCTCGGAGCGAGGCAGGGCCCAGATGGGGGGGTCTGGGGAAGGGGAGAAGGACACAGCCCCCTCCTCCTCCTCCTCCTCCTCCTCCCTCTCCCTCCCTCTCACTGCGGCTGCAGCAGCATCCTGCCAGGGGCCGGGCAGGGCGGGCAGATGCCATGCACAGGTGCCAGCTGTGTGCAGATGTGCCAGCTGCTGAGCAGGGCTGCCATCTGCCATGCACAGGTGCCAGCAGTGTGCAGATATGCCATGCACGGGTGCCAGCTGTGTGCAGATGTGCCATGCACGGGTGCCAGCTGTGTGCAGATGTGCCAGCTGCTGAGCAGGGCTGCCATCTGCCATGCACGGGTGCCAGCTGCTGAGCAGGGGTGGCAGCCACTGCAGCCCCAGCCTTGGCTCCGGTGCCGAGCCAGAGCTGTCAGCAGCAGGGGAGAAGCTCCCAACAAATCCAGGGATTCCCTTCTTTGTGCTGTGAGCCCCTGGAGCCAGCAGTGGGCTGCACGTCCCTGCACACCTGCAGGGAAAAGGAAGTCCTAATTCCTAAAATCTCTCTGTTAAGGAGCAGGAGGGAACCTGGGCTCTGCCGCTGCCTTGGCCAATTCTTGATTGTTCCCCACAATGATTTTTCTTTCTCCTTTCAAGAAGACTTCTCCTCCCACTTTTCCTGTGAGCCCCCTGATGAGATGAGTTAAATATTAACTAAGAGAAGTCCAAAAATTCTGGCACACCCCAGAGGCCCCGCACTCAGCACAGGCTCTGCTCAGCAATTAAGACCTGGACAGTTTGTTTTTTCCTTCTAAACAAAGAATTAATGATGCATGAGGACCTGGGGGGAAATTGCTCATAATTTATGACGGCACTTTTAGGTGAGGGTGGGAAGTTATGTAAAGCAAGGGAAGGGTTGGGAAGGTAAACACTGTGAGCAGCCGCCTGCGTGGCTGCACTGACAATTTCAAATCTACTCCATCCCATTAACCCACCTAAAATAACTGTGATGGTAATAACCCTTCAGACACAAACGCTTGTGCAGACAAAGGTGTTATTAAGTTAAATTACCCTAAAAGTGTCGGATTGACAGAAAGGTTCACTCAGTGGTTTGGCATCTGAGGGCTTCAGTGACGTGAGTAAACATTCGCTCAGGCTTTGTTCCCGCTTTGCGAGGCTCGGAACTGGGATTTGAGGCTTCTGCTGCCGCTGTTGAGCACGGTGTCTGCTGGGACACGTGTCTGTGCCTTTTGGAGAGGGCTGGAGCCCTGGGATGGTGTCCTGGGATGTTCCCAGGGAGTCCTGATGGGCTCCAGCAGGTTCTAGACCCCCCCAGCCCATATCCTGGGGTCACACAGCCCCTTGGACACACGGAGCAGATCCTTGGCATCCCTGACGAGCAGGATGTTGGGGCATCCCAGCCTGACTTTTGGATGTGCCTCCTTTTAGAATCAACCCAGGGGCTGGGACTGGACAAAGAGCTGGTTGGAGCACTGGCAGTTCCATGGGAGTGCCCTCCCCAGCCCCACAGCCCTGCAGGGTGACCAGGACCCCCGGTGGCTGCGGCCAGGGCGAGTCCCTCTGTCCCTCTGCGGGTGCAGGATGGTTCTCTCCCCCCAGTGCCTCCCACACAGCTCCTTCCCCCGCAGCCCTGGCCAGGAAACTCTGAGCTGCAGCCCCCCATCCCCTCGGCAGCATCTGCCTGAGGAGCCTTAATTAAAGTTCTTCCCTTGCTTTTATTATCCAACACGCTCAGCTCGGCTGCGCGGCTCCGCTGAGAGCCCTCGGCTCCGGTGTCGAGCTGAGGTGGGAGCATATTTTAAGAGAGCAGCCAGAGCATTCCTGTTCCCGAGATGTCCCGTCCTCCCTGATGCAGATTCTGACTCCTGTTCCACACTCTGCAGCAAGATAAGCCATAATTAATAATTAATACCATTATTTAATCCCTTACACTCTTAGAGCTCGGCTTGTCCTGAGGATCCCCTGGCTCGAGCCATTCCCAGGGATGGGCAGAGAGGGCAGAGGCTCCTCCATGTCCTTGGCAGGGGCTCTAAGGACCCTGGATGGGAGTTAGGTCAAAAAATTGGGAGTGATGCTCATGTCCCAGGCCCCAGCCACATGGGACAGAAAAGGAAGAGACATTCCAAGCTCCTGCCACTGCCAAAAGCTGTTGGTGTTGAACCACCACCAAAATTCATGGCGGGGACTGAAATGAGATTGACGAGAATGGGTGGAAAAGTGGCTTTTTTAGGGATGTGGAGGGGGTATTCCCATGGGCCTGTGTCACCCAGTGATGGATTGTGACCCTCCCTGTGACACGTCCACCTCTGTGCTGGGACAGCCTGTGGAATGTCAGACCCCAGCGGGAACTTTTCCAGCCTCAGCTCCCTTCTCCACCACGTTTTCCTGGAAAAAACATCTCAGTGGTTACAGACCACGGCAATCTTAGGGAATTTTAAAGCCTTCCCCCATCCCTCCAGTTTTTAAGGAGGAGTATTCCTGGAGCAGAACTCCAGGGGCTGCTGGCCCTGGAGCGTTTGGGCATTCCCATCCCTTCCCAGAGCCACAGGGAATTCTCCCCTCAGGAACAACTCCAACAGGTGATCCCACACCGTTTCCCCCCACTCTCTCTCATTTTTCTCTTTTTTTGGATGTTTTTTCCATCCTGGAGCTACCTTTGAAATCTCCCAACGTCAACTGGAATCAGCTCTGGCTTCTGCCTGGGCTAATAAATTCGAAATGCCACATTCTCCCAAACTGCATTATTACCGTTTATAATTTTGATTGTTCATTTGCATAAGAAAATGAGTCCTGTGACATGCGAGAATTTTATTTTATTCTTGGACTAATTATAAACAAGAATGCCACATTATTTACATAACTAATTATTGTTCCTTCTGTTCTCCCATTTTGAAATCACAGGCCCATTCTCTGCCGGTTAACGATGCAAATGAACAATCAGAGAACATTTCCAAACTTTCTGAATTTGTCCTATTTGCATCAAATACAAATTCCTTTGAATGGGAGATAATACGCTTTTCCATTTTAATGGACGTAAATTAGGCTGATCTTAATTTATAGTTAATTTGAATGACTAATTTCTGTCTACCTGAGTGTATTTTTTCAGAGGCCAGTCGTAGATGTTTATTAACCCATAAATCTGCTTTTTTTGCTAGAAACAAAGGAAAATTTTGTCTCAGAAAGTGGCTTTATGGCTTTGTTTTAGAGCAGGTACTCTCCTTTTGCTGGCTACCTGCCCACCAGACCTGCTGCTCACCTGGGAGGGGGACGAGGTGACACCAGCACTGGGCTGCCCAACCTGGCCTTGGACACTTCCAGGGATGTGGCTTCTCTGGGCAACCTGTGCCAGGGCCTCCCCACCCTCCCAGGAAAGGATTTCTTCCATATATGTGGATATTTTTCCCTCCAGGATCTCCTGGGGTGAGAGGGCAGCCTGAGGGCAGTGCCCTGGGACAGCTGGGGCACCTCCTCCAAGCAGCCTCTAAATAAATGTGTTCCCCCAAAAATAACTCCACAAAAACTGGCTGAATCGGCTCCTGAGGAGCTGTTATGTTCTATGTGGTAGAAAATACGAATTTTTAAACTGGATCCTAAATACAGCTTTTATGGGACGCGGCGTCACAGTTCACAAAGAGCCGTCACAGTCCAGCGGGTGGATAATGCACAGCTGGAAAAACTGTCTCCGTTCTCCCACACTTCCACAAGTGATAAATCTCAGGCAGGCGCAGGCAGCAGCCCCTGCTCCGAGCTGGCAGAGGGGCAGGAGGCCAGGCCTGGTGTCCTCAGCATCCTGCAGGATGGAGATGGTGCTCCTGTGGGGCTCCAGAGCCCTGCACCACAGGGAGGGGGAGAACAGGGCTGAAACCTTCCCATGGTGCCAGGACAGCACCAAGGAAAATGTGCCAGGGTTTAAAACCCTACAGAGGGATCCCTGAGCTGCACACTGGCTTTTACTCCTGCATGGACGGGGCTGTGTTTATAATTTACGTGTTGGTTTCAATATTAATGTCAATAACAACAGAAAAACTCCTGTGGGGATGTGGGAAACTCTGCTTAAAAGTTCCTCCTTATTGCGGCAAATTGTCAGTTCCACACCAGAACTTCCTGCAAAGTCCAACTTTTATTCTATGGAGCTTGGTTTTTTTTAATTGCCTTGAGTACAGCATCACATCAGAACAGGCCAGTGGGGAGGAACCTCTGTGTGAGGCCCTGGCACAGGGTGCCCGGAGATCTGTGGCTGCCCCATCCCTGGAAGTGTCCAAGGCCAGGCTGGACAGGGCTTGGAGCAACCTGGGATGGTGGAAGGGGATGGAACTGGATGAGCTTTGAAGTCCCTTCTAACTCAAACCATTCTGGGATTCCATGGACCCCTGGGGTGTCCCTGGGCTGAGATCTGCCACAGCTCCCATCCCTGGGCTGAGAAGAAAACCAAACACATCAGCCCAAGTTTTTATTCAGCTTTTCTCCAGCTCTGATCTCTGCACGACAAGGGAAGGGAGCTGTCCTGTCGCTCTTGTTTAATGTAAAGGGAACCCAGAATAATTGTTCCTGGGTTCTTCAGGCCAGATTCAGCTCCTATTAAAGTCAATAATTAGATTTTGATCACCCGTAATTGGAAGTGCTGCCCAGCCAGCTGAGCTGTCTCTGCACGCTGTGCACACGGCTGGAGCCCAGGGCCTGCTCTGCTGCACCGCCAACAATTCAAACATTCTCTGACTCTTTCATGCAAAAAAACAAAATTCTGGGGAGCCTCTCTTCTTCCCAGTGCTCACAAGGCCATCAGCAGCGTCTCCACCTGTCCAGAGGGGACACTGCTCTCCCAGAGCAGCAGCAGGACAGGGGCTGTGCTGGGCTCCCAGGGGTCGGCTGTAAACGGGGTGAGAAGGGTCTCACACCCTGGGCATGGTCCTAGGGCTGCCAGCCCCTGCCACAGAGCCAGGGGGCAGCTGGAGGGATGTCACCTGTGTTGGCACTGCCCTGTGTTGGGTCAGCAGGTCCTTGTGGCACAAATCCTTCCCATAGCCCAGAGGGGAGAGAAGGACTGGAGCTTATTTAGCTGGAAATTTCAATCAAATTAGTGACCTGGAGGTAGTTTTTTGGTTTTACTAATGCAATTAAAGAATCTAATTGTATTAATCAAAATCATATTATATTGCCAATAATTAAATTCCCTTTGACACCATTGTTTACACTTCCATTGCTTATTAATTAGCCTGACATCGTTAGTCCCTTACGGAATGGGGAAGGACTCCTTGGTGGGGTTGGGCAGGAGCTGCCAGGGATGGGCAGGGACAAGGGGATGAATAGGGGCAGGATCCCAGGATTTCAGAGCTCCTGGCCCCAGCAGGGTTCCCAGAGCCCGCAGAGCCCGTGGCCAGTCCCCATGGTGGGGAGCCCAGGGGCTGGGAGCCACCGCTGGAGGTCAGCGGCAAACAGGGATTGAGCCTTTCCCGACAGCTGCTTGTCCTTCCTGGCCTGAAAAGCCTCTTTATCCTTGCACACAAAGCCCAAATTCCCTTTCTTCCCCACAGGAGCCAGCAGTGCGTGACTTTCTTCTTCAGCTGCCTTTTGCATTTCCAAGTCCGTCCTCTCCTCTCCTCTCCCCTCGGACTTTTCTTTGGCCAAACAAAAGCTGCTTCCCCTGCCTCTCCTTTCACCCCTCCCATTCCAGGTTATTTCACGGGGCTCTGCCGAATTCCTCCGCACCAAACCATTTGTAAGTGTAGCTATAAATACAAATGGAGAGGAAACTCTTCTGGATCTGGTGCTAATCAGCAGAGGAATGAGTTGGGAATGTGAAGGCAGCAGGCTGGGAATGGCTGTGAAAGAATGAAATTCATAATTCCTCGGAGAAAAAAAAGGAAGAAAAGCCAAGTGAAAAGAGTAGACTTTTAGAAAGAGAAAATTCAGACAAAGAGCAGGAATAGCCTCCCTGGAAACAAAACTGACAGAAATAGACAGATTCTTAAATAAATTACTGGAATACGCACAAACAAGGTATCCCAAAATACAGGGATCACGAGGGGCCACCACGGGACGAGGGCCAGAATTCCCAGCAGCAGGGAGCAGACATTGTCCCTGGGAGGGGACCTCACTTGGGAATTTGGGGAGGGGAGAGGCTTTCCCAGCAGAAGCCGGTGTCTGGGTGAGGGGTGTTTGCTCCATGCTTGCAGCACCGTTAATTCCTAATTGGATCTGCCGTTCCTTCTGATAAGCCCTGCCAAGTTATATCACCGCTGCTGGGGTGAATTCAGCTGCTCACAGAGTTGCCATTATTGTAATTATAATTATGGATTTCATGTGCTCCTTCAGAACCCCTCGTGTGCCCCTGCTCAGACCACACTCCCCTGTCTCACCAGTGCTCCCCAGTTCAGGGCTGAGAGGCTCACTGGGTGACTTGGAGCCCTCAGTCCCATCCTGGGATTTGAGTGCTTGCCCTGATTTTACTGGGAGCTGAGTAAACTTGAATTAATTTCTCCATGAGCCCCATCCTGCCTCCCTGTCCGCTGCCATGGACCTCTGAGCACGGAGTGTTGATGTTCCTGGGGGCTTTGTGCCCCCCAGAGCCTGGGCACAGCAGGCTCCGACCCTGCCTGCATTCCTCACATCTGCCTGGCCCCAGCTCCTGCTCCGCCTGCCTTGGATCCCACCTGTGATTAGAAATGGCAATTCCAGACTGGGAACTTTTAATAATGGTGCGCAGAGGAATGCCTGCAAGGCTAAATTGCTTCATTTGCATTGTCTTGGAATATTTTTGCATATCATAAAAATCCGTATTTTTGCTTTGCCCTTTTCCCCTTGCTCCCCTCCCCGCCGCTTCACTGGGAGCAGGGAGAGGAGCTGCAGGGAGCCAGGAGCTTTCCTTGATCCCATGCCAGGTTTCTGGAGGAGGTGGTGGTCCCCAAAAGCTGCCAGCTCAGCTGATGGGTGCTCTCCCCTCTCCTCATCCCACGGAATCCGTGTCCTGTTGGTTTGGGACAGCAGGAGCCAAACCCTCCTTTGCTCCTTTGCTTTCCTGAAGGTCAGCTCTGTTTGCAGAGGGGACACAGCCACTGCCAGGAGAGAGGGGACAGCCCCCAGCCCTTCACCTTCTCCCTTCTCACCTCCCTTCCCCAGGACCTGACAGCGCTGGGAATGCACCTGGGAGATGCCACCTCCCTCCTGGGCCACCAAGGACAGGGTGGGAGGTGTGGGGTGGCTCTAGGACACGTCATTTCTCTAACAACAGCTTCAGCTTCTCCAGACTAGCCCAGATGGCTGCAGCCTGGCCGTGCATCCTCCCTGGCCAGGCTTCCCCTGCTCCCAGGCTGGAATTACCGGCAGGAAAGGCGGCCAAGCCCGGCTCAGTGCGCAGTAATGAGCACGGGGCTGATGGATGCTGCTGCACCGTCCTTCCCCAGAACAGAGGCCACAGGGAAAACAGAGCAAAGTAGGAGGAAAATCGGCTGGAATCTAATTGTGGAGGCGGGGGAGATGCAGAGGGAGAGGCGAGGATTGATAGCTGTCTGCTCTGCTGCACCTTGGAGGAATCATTAACATCTGATTAATTAGTTAAGGGCTGCTTTGCAAGTGTAAAGCTCTGCACAAGTGCGAAGGATAAATGGGACGATCTGGAGTGGCTGGAGATGACACTCGAGGTGATGGAGGCACTTAGAGAGGAGGGGGAAGAGAAAGGCAGTGACAGCACCAACCATGGAGAGGGGACTGGGATAATCTGCTCCGCTCTGGGCAGCACCAGGGGGCTCAGGAAGGACTTGAGTGCTGGTACCAGCCCTGTCCTCCTCTTCCTTCCCCTTCTTGTCCTTCCCTGGATCCTGCCCTCACGGTGCTGCCCACCAGAATTTGGGAGAGGGGACAACTAGAAAGCTTTTTGCCAATTCTGTAACCAATATCTCTCCTATTAAATAGTTAATACACTTAGATGCATTTTAATAAACTCCATTTAATGGCCATGCATTAATTGTCTGATTAATTCTAATAAATCCTTATTTGAGATGCTTAATTTAGAGTGTGACTGATTGTCCTGTCACGGTTGGATTATAGAATTGTTGTCTGGAATGAGATACTTTGGAAGATACTGGACAAAGGCAGAAATCTGGGAACTTCTCCGGTAATTGAAAATCGCATCAGCAGGAGGAGCGCTGCCAGCAGCAGGCAGGGATGAGCGTGTCCCAGGGGATGTGGGGGCAGGGATCTCACTTTCCCTGCATCCCTGTGTCCTTTAGCAGAGGGGGACACAGAGGGGGACCCTGCCCTGCCCGAGCCCTGACCCCGTTACCCGCGTGGGGTGTGGGCAGTGGTGGCACCGTGGGGACACCCTGGGGACGGGAGGGGTTGTGGAGGTGTCTGAAACAGCCTGGAGGGCAGAGGTGCCTGGTGTGACGGCCACCAAAGGCAGCAGGCCAGGTGGATTTGATAGTAATTTACTTAAAAGGGGAGGTGACATCGTTTAGGAGCCGCTGGCTGCGTTATTGAATTTGCCGGCGGCTCCCCGGGGAGCCGGGGGAGCAGCAAAGGTCACCCCGTGTTTACACTCGGTGACATTTCTATGAAGAGCTGTCAAAGACCAATTTTCCCCCTGGCTCCTGGTGGCAGAAATGCCACCTGAGCTGTGCACAGAGGCACACCCAGCCCCTGTGACCGGCTGGGCCAGGGAGCTCCTGGATCCCCCTGGAGCCTCTCTGGCCAAGCCTGCCCCACTCCCTTCGGGGGTCTCTGGGGGCTGGAGGGCTGCAGCAGCTCAGGGACCCCTGGATCCAGTGGCTATAAATTAATCAATTATCAATATGAGCCTCTTCTAGCAAAATCCCAGATGCTGTGTTAAAAGCCCAGCCCCAGGCACTGTGGGTTGATGTTCCACAGGCTCCTTTTCAGGAAAAATTAAAAACTCAAAGCCAACTCCTTTCCCAGGAGCGTGGGCATCAAATACAGAGAAGCTCAGTCAGGAATTCCTGAATCCTTTTCCTTTCATGGCTGCTTCTCCCCCAGGTCAGTTCTGGTGTTTCACATCCCTTCCAGAGCCCCTGCCCCACCCCAGAGGGACCAGCACCCTCCTGGCACAGCTCACGCTGCACACAATTCCTGAAGCATTTTCCCACCCCGAGGAAGGAGCAGGAATCCAAACACACCCCTCTGCCATTTTATTTCCCCCTACAAATTCCAGATTTCACCTCAGCGCCAGCTCCAACTTCTCAGCTGATCACGGCCCGTGTGAATTTGTAATCACACAATTAGAAGTGAATTTGTAATCATACAATTATCCTCCCGCTAAATTAATATATTAAAATGTTCAAACAATTGTTCCAGTAATTAAACAGACAGATATTAGAGAAAATGAAGGCATTTTAGTCCCGCTCTCTGGAATGTGCTGACCTTTCCCCTTTCTTAGCTGCTACTGGGGTGGTGTAGAAATGATTGGATAATTGGATGGTTCATGTTCTCCTGAAGTCACCAAAGCAGAAGAAAGACAGAATTGCCCCAAAGTTTCCATGGAGCTGTGACTGTGCTAATTAGAAATTGCTTTTTTCCCCCCTCTATCTATGGTTAAAATTTAGAAATTATTGTCTGGGACAATTGTCACTGTCACCCCTAACCCTGGGGTGATGAATGTGTCTGCTCTTAGCTCTGCCTTGCAGGGACACTGATCCACAGTGGACATTGGTGCTGCCTGGACACCATTCCAAAATCACTGCAGATCAGGAACTGGAAGGTAAATGGGAATTCTGTGGGGGCACAAGAAGGTGGAAGGGAAAACAGACTGGAAATATTCTCATGTGGCTCTATAATGTGCGTTCACACACGCTCTGTACACCTATTTATCTACCCAGCTATTAATCCATCTATCTATCCAGCTCTCTCCATTTAATTATCCATTTTTCTCTCTGTCTACCTATATATCTGGGGTTTTTCAGAATACTCATTTTTTACCCTCTTTCCACCTCATTCTACTGTATTTTGTCTGCTCCCATCAAGCTCAGAGGGGGATTTGGGACCTTTCCCAGGGATGCTGCATTCCGTGCGTGTTCCCATCTGCAGGTGCTGCCCACCCATGCTGCCAGCACCCCAATTTCCTTTGCAATTGCCTTGGTGAGGAACCTGTGTGGGGTCCTTCCCTCACCTGGGAGGATTCCTGCTGCCTCCTGCAGCGTGAGAGCAGCCTGAGCCTGGAAGCCTCCAGTTCAAATGCGATGTGACACAACCTAATGGAGTAAATACAGGTACAACAGGCACTTCAGGTGCTCATAAACTGTGCATTGTTGCTTTTTGGATGGTGCTGATGTTATTGCAGATGCCGTGTGAAGTCTGAAATAGGATGGTGGTGACTCTGCTGCTCCCGTTCCCAGCTCCTTTCGCTGAGGGGAAATGGCTCAGCTGACACTCTGCATCCCCGGCTTTAAAACGTATTTATTGTCTCTAGCATTCCATATTCGTTCAGGGACGCAATCCAATATCTCTGGCGCTGGTGAAAGCAGCCAGCACACCGAGGGAAGGCAGGACAAACCCCGTGGAGCTGCAGAAGTTGGTGATGCCGTGTCAGGGCTGGGCACAGGGCAGGGTCCCCTCTGCAGCCACCTCCTCGTCCCCAAGGTCCCAGCCTGGTGCTCGGGGCCGTGGTTGGAGGGAACTCCTGGTGCCTGTGGGACAGTGGGAGACCCTGAGGGTGCTGATAATGGCATTAGTTGCTAATTAATAGTCCTTTTTTTTGGCTCTGTGAGGTGCAGGACACAGCACTCAGCCCTGCTCTGTCCCCAGTAAAATTCACTGACAAGACAGAGACAGCTTCAAAGTATTGACAGAGGAATTGCTGATTTAATGCTAAAATGTTTCAATAAAATAAAGCTGTAAGAGCTCCCATTACTTCACAATTGCCCTGCAAATCCTTGTTAACTTTCTATAAATAATCCCGGGGAGCTCCCGGCCAGCAGTGCCGGGGACTCTCACCGGGGATGAGAGGGACCGCACACAACGAGCGGCTGCTGCCAGCCAAAACCTGGGCTCCTGGAGGCTCCTGGGGCACGTTGGCACCGCTCTGCAGTCCCTGTGGCTGGGAACGAGCACAGGACATCCTCCTCCTCCTCACGCCCTGACCCCGGCACAGCAAACCCTTCTCCACACATCCCGACCCCGAGACTCTTCGCCAGCTCCGGTTTCCCCGATAAAGCATCTCCCAGGGATGGGGAGGATGATGCTGGTGCTTTTGGGGCCCTGCCTTGGGGTTTCTCGTGGCTTACCCAGCGGAGAGGGATGCCCAGCATCTCTGCTAAGCCAAATCATCCCACGGAGGGACGAGAAAGGTTTGGGAAGGATCCCAAGGCTGCAGCCGGGACGAGCAGAGTGGTTCCGCACAGCCTCCTGCTGTCATTAGCATATGAATGGCTTCGTTATGCGCTTCCTATTCCTGTTCCCATCCTGGCACCAGAGCCGGGAATGAGAGTTTTGATTACTCATCTGCTCCTCGCAGGCAGCAGCCGGCGCTGCTCTGCTCCCACCGTCCTGAGCCGGGGGCTCCTCGGCAGGGACCCGGCCGGAGGGGACACGGGCTGCCAGCCGGTGCCATGTGCCGTGTGCCATGTGCCGTGTGCCATGTGCCGTGTGCCCTGTACCATGTGCCATGTTCTGTGTGCCATGTGCCATGTACCGTGTACCGTGTGCCATGTGCCATGTGCCGTGTGCCGTGTGCCGTGTGCCATGTGCCGTGTGCCATGTGCCATGTGCCATGTTCTGTGTGCCATGTGCCATGTGCCGTGTGCCGTGTGCCATGTACCGTGTGCCATGTGCCAAGTGCCATGCACAGTGTGCCGTGTGCCATGTGCCGTGTGCCGTGTGCCATGTGCCGTGTGCCGTGTGCCATGTACCGTGTGCCGTGTGCCATGTGCCGTGTGCCATGTGCCATGTGCCATGTACCGTGTGCCATGTGCCATGTGCCGTGTGCCGTGTGCCATGTGCCGTGTGCCATGTGCCATGTGCCATGTACCGTGTGCCGTGTGCCATGTGCCATGTGCCATGTGCCATGTGCCATGTGCCGTGTGCCATGTGCCGTGTGCCATGTGCCATGTGCCGTGTGCCATGTGCCATGTGCCGTGTGCCATGTACCGTGTGCCGTGTGCCGTGTGCCGTGTGCCATGTGCCGTGTGCCGTGTGCCATGTGCCGTGTGCCGTGTGCCATGTACCGTGTGCCGTGTGCCATGTGCTGTGTGCCATGTACCGTGTGCCCTGTGCCATGTGCCATGTGCCATGTGCCGTGTGCCGTGTGCCGTGTGCCATGTGCCATGTGCCATGTGCCATGTGCTGTGTGTCGTGTACCGTGTACCGTGTGCCATGTACCGTGTGCCCTGTGCCATGTACCGTGTGCCATGTACCATGTGCCCTGTGCCATGTGCCGTGTGCCATGTACCGTGTGCCATGTGCCCTGTGCCATGTGCCATGTGCCGTGTGCCATGTGCCATGTGCCATGTGCCATGTGCCGTGTGCCGTGTGCCGTGTACCGTGTGCCATGTACCGTGTGCCATGTGCCATGTGCCGTGTGCCGTGTGCCATGTGCCATGTGCTGTGTGCCATGTGCCATGTGCCGTGTGCCGTGTGCCCTGTGCCATGTTCTGTGTGCCATGTGCCATGTGCCGTGTGCCGTGTGCCCTGTGCCATGTTCTGTGTGCCATGTGCCGTGTGCCGTGTGCCGTGTGCCATGTGCCATGTGCCATGTGCCATGTACCGTGTGCCATGTACCGTGTACCGTGTGCCATGTGCCGTGTGCCCTGTGCCATGTTCTGTGTGCCATGTGCCATGTGCCATCCCTCCTGCCCCCGGCTGGCCCCTGCCCCGGGATGCTCCCCGTGCCGGCTGTGGGCAGGAGCATCCCGGGGATGTCCCCGCACAGCCTCGGCCGGGCTCCCGACACCCGCACGGGGCGGTGTGCGCTCTGATGTGCGCTCTGATGATGTGCGCTCTGATGTGCGCTCCCACGCGGGTTTTTTGGCACGGCTGGGAAGCTGGAGGCAGCCCCTGCCTCAGACACCGACTGAAGCCCACTAAATACACGGTGTCAGGTGTAATTGCACGGTACCAGCAGCGCCGGGAGGAAGGGGCGAACACATTGGCATGGTTACGGAACACTCGGGGGAGTCTCAAATACAGGTTTGTTGGTATCGGATCGGAGGGAAAGAAGCCAAGTCTGACTGTTGAGGAAAACAAGTGGATGTGCTGTAGACTCGTTATTCATCTCTGCTCCTGTAGCTCTTGGATCAAATAACAGGCTCCTCTCCCGTTGTAACGGAGCCTGCTATCTCCTGGAGCCTTCCCTCTCCCCGCAGCCTCGCCGGGGCTGTGGGAACGGTGGGAGCAGCAAAGCGGAGCCAGGAGCAGGGAGATGCCATCCCCGGGCTGAGCGGCCCTGCCTGTCCTGTCTCCTCGCTCCTGCTCCACTCCTCAGCTCTGCTCTCACTCAGGGAAGCGGCCACAGGTGGGTGTGGACCCATGGAGCTGTAATCCTTGGGAGGGATCCGTGAAAAACTTGGGATGGGTGCCACCCCTGGGGGCTCAGACTGCTCTCTGGTGCTTTTTTCCCATGACTGGGTGATTGGTAGAGCCAGGAGCAAAGCCAGGAGCACCCACCTCACCATGAGCATCCTGCAGGGAGTCCCTGACTCCCCTTCCTGGGAAGCACCAGCAGGCAGCAGCATTTTGGAGCTGTTGGACACCAATCTCACCAGAGCTGCTGGCTGGGGCTGGTGCTGGGGACACTGAGGCAGAGGGGATCTGCTCTGCCCATCCATGCATCCAGTCCCAGCTCCAACAGGTGCCACGGCATTCCTGGCTGCCAGCTGGCTGGTACGAGGCTCCTATTAAAATGGAGCTGTGGCTTCCTAAGTGAAATATTAATGAAGAAGGCCTGAAGCAAGGAATGGAGTCGCCTGACTGTATTTCCTTCCCATTTTTTAATAGCTCACCACTTCATGCCAGGAAGACTACAGTGTGTTATTTGGCTCTGAATTAAAATTATTCCAATTGGGGAGGGAGCCTGTCATTTGCATCTTGAATAAATAGCTTCTAACAAGAAGAGATCTGTTTAATGGAGAGATTTGGGGAATTCAGCCTGAATCCTGCCTGACTTGAGGTCCTGAGACAATAATTGGGATGAGCAGACTAAAGCCGAGAGCTCTTCATGGGACCAGACAGCGTATGAGGGCTTCAGTAGAAATTGAACTATACAACTCTGTCAGTGCAGCTAGAATGGGAAATGGGATGTTTATAGGTCTGGGAATTGGCTCTCCCTGCACAAATTGTGTATTGTGTATAATTATCTGGCCTGCCTCGGAATGAGGGTGGCTGGAAATTAAGAGATATGATCACAGTGAGCAGGGATTGCCCTGCCCAGCGCAGCACGGGCTCAGCTCCTGCCTGGTTACCGGGCAGAGGCAGAGCCAGGGGGGTCCTCACGGGAAGGCACCACTTGTGGGGGCTCCACTGTGTCCCTTGTGTCCCTGTCTGGGGATGGGGACCCTCCTGGGAGCAATTCCAGTGCTCCCCAGGGAGCCTCTGCTCCCACAGGAGAGCCCTGTGCCGTCACCCTGTGCCATCACCCTGTGCCATCACCCTGTGCCATCTCTCTGTGCCATCACCCAGTGCCCCCTGGACATGCTGGGGCCCCTGAAAGATTGTGCTGGTGAAGGTTCTTGTTCTTCCTCTTCCCTCACGGCCTGGGCCAAGGAGCTGGAAGCAGAGTGGGAGCAAACAGGACAAACAGCTGGAAAAGAGCTCTTGTTCCTGGGCCAAGGGAAGAGTGGGAGCTTGCACTGGAGCGTGGGGGACTCGGTGGTGCCGTGTCCCAGGGCTGAGCCACGCTGTGCTGGGAACACAGCTGAGGGACTACAGCTCCCACAAGTCTCCCTGGCAGCACAGCCCCTGCAGAACGCTTCCATTTTTGGCTGTAATATTTTGGCTTTGGGAGAAAAAAAAAAAAAAAAAAAAGAAAAAAAAAAGAAGAAAAGCGTTTTTTGATTCAGAGTGAAGAATTTGAAGCACAAACTGCTGCTATTTGCAAATAAAAGAGTAAAAAAACCCTCTGTTAGAAAACAGTGGGTGCAGTGATTGTCAGCGCCTCCAAAACAGATCATATTCCTGCTCAAATTGCTGCAGGTTGACGAGGAAGGATGGGGATGTGTGGGATGAGGAGATTAATGAGAATTTAATTTTTAAGGCTGTTTTAAAGCGGGGTGGAGGGATGGTGGAGCTGTGGGATC